>NC_052502.1:38944452-39171348 GCF_016617805.1 Bactrocera tryoni
ATTGTCGGTTGGAGTTCTTATAATATTTGTGCTAAACAAATGTCATTGTTGTAGCTTTAGTAGTTTAGGAAATACTTATATATGTACATATGTACATTAAACTTATTTAAAAAATGTTTGTCCACAATTTTTGCCACACAGTTTTAAATCTTAATTTACTGCACTTTATAGGCTTTCGGATAATATCCGAGCCAATGTCAGACAGGAGTAAATGAGTGACTAATTCCCAATAGTTTCCGTTAAGACAGCGCGAACCAGACGGCGCACAGTGCAAGTCAATTTGACTGCCATTATTATTTAACGTATTTTTCTTAAAAATAACTGTTCCAAAACGAAAGGAATTAACAAGAATTTATACAATTAAGCGGAGACCATAAATTCCACATACATATTTTATTAAATCTTGTCGTTTCATCGGAGATATTTTGAACGGCATATTACCAGGATTGTGTGGAATGACAGTACTCGGCGACGGAGTTTCTTTCCCACTACGAATCCCACACCAAACTTGCGCACCTTTAGTTGGCCACTGTAGGAAATGCCACAAGGATCTACTCGCCTCGGTCCTTGTCTCGTCCATCGCATTTCTTGGACGGCGGTGATGTCAGTCTGTACTCTAACGAGGACATCAACCAGCTGGGCAGAGGCGCCTTCCCAATTCAGGGACCAGACATTCCAGGTGCATGACCTCAAATCGTAATCATTAGTTCATTTGCCATGGTCGTCATCAAAATTGGGGTATCTCATCCGAGTCTGATTGTGTTTTTTCATTGGTAGTGTTTTTTACCAGCCGGGTCCCAAACCCAGTGCACAACACTGTGGAGGGGATGTTTCCCCTTCTCACTTTAGCTCGACTTCAAACGGATATTTTCTGGCTACTCTAAGGATACTTGGTCAAGGGCCGAAAGTCGTGAGATGCAAAATAATCGTTTCAGGTCACTTCCAAGCGAATGGCGATCAGAGAACTTCCGCACTTCCATGAAAGGCACATGTTGAGTTCATATCACATATTTCTCAAATACGGATGTATTTAATATTTTTTTAGCGGACGCGAAGTAAGATATATAGCAAAAAAAACTAAGTAAGTACATTAACATCAATATATGTTATTAAGATAAATTTGATTGTTATTCATTCACGATCTCGTCGAATAATGAATGTTGTATGTTTTATCGGGAGCTTTGTACGACTTCCACCGAGCAACCATCCGGCAATGTATACAGCTGTGAAACTGTGTTTAATCAGATCCAGATTGTCGTTACCCATCCGAGTTCAAAACCCTTTCATTTACCTACGCGCTCAATTTCAATAGTTAATAGTTCCACTGTGCAAGGCAAAGAATGATCTTTAGGTACTCTTGCGAGGCAATTGCAAGAATGATTTCTGTGAAGCGGGAAAGAACGTGAGCCGAAACATTCAGTCCATTCGTTTTATTTGAATTAAAAAGTCTTCTAATTTAAAAGGATTTTGAAGAAAAACTAAAGGAGGCCTTCCCTGACATTCCATCCAAGTTTAATTATTCATGCATACATACATATGTATACAAAACAAATTCAGCCTATCCTTCGAATTTCTCTAATTAGAATTATTGATGAAATGTTAAAAATTGCAGTAGTTCGCATAAGCATAAGCATTGAACGTTTAACAGCACATGTAATATGTAAGTAGACATAAATATTTTGAAGTGATCACATAAGCTTACAACACCTTAAAGCGTACCTTTGCATATACGTATATGTTTGATACCCTGTTGAAGGTGGTACGGTCGTGTGTTACCTGAAAACATTATCATTATCTGAAGCCACCGACCATAGCGACTGCTGAATATTGCCCGCAAGTACATTATGTACAATGTTTTCACTGCGATTGCAGTGGACAAACCGCCACATTGTTGAAGTATAGTGTCACTTCGACCGCACTTACCACTATGATCAACAACTCGTTAAACCAAAGAAGTAGATGGTAAAATAAATACCCAGCAGGAAAACTTTAAAAGTTAATAATTTTTGAAAATATCTACCAAAAACCGAAGAATCTCACTATAGACTTTATTTGCTGTTGTTTACCTTGCTAAGTGATCTTCAGAGTGGTTAGCTGGCTCTGCATTAGTTTGGTTAAGCTAATTGAATTTATGTCATTGCTTTGTAATTAACAATCAAATTTGATTAATAACAAATAAGAACAGTTATTTCTGAATTTGATCACGCGATTTTTCTCTTGGAGTTCATCTTTATTTCCTACTGGTTTGCTTATGTGTTCCATTTTTTTTAAATATGGAAACGTACATATACAAGTATACTTGTATAGACGAGTAAAGTAATCTATAGTTGTTGAAGAATCGTTACATTTCACCAGTGTGGTAATTGCAGTACTTTGAATGTTGCGCTCTGAATAACCATAATCGGTCAGAGGTTAAACTTATTTCACGCATTATAATTATTACTTAAATATAAAATGTAAACAATGAAGATGCATTTGGAGTATTAGGCTCCAGAGAAGACAATGCTAATAAGGAAAACTAATTCGCGGCAATTATTATAGAATAGAAAGTGATTCCAAATTGAAATCACAATAAGCCTAAGGATGGCAGTATGCGCTAGAGCACAACAGCACTCGAGTTTTGTAAGTAAAAGCCGTCTCTCAATAGCTCATAGTAATTCAAGAGGTCAAAATAATCAATTGCGACAAAAAAGCACCCGGAAATTGTAAATAAAACGCTAAATATTGAATTATTTATCAATATTTATCATTGTCGCCTTCAAAGTAAACAAGTGACTTGTAGAATTTGGTCTTTGTTTCCAATATAGTGCTTTGTTACTCAGTCCGAAGTAGCACATTTTGGTAAGAGTTATGCTGCGTTAGATTTCCAGGGTGACGTTGTTTTTGGTGTTAATGCTGGTTTCAAGATAGCTGAAATTATCAGTGACGTGGTAGCAATCCACGCATGCGAGTTCTGTTTGTTTGATGTTAGGAGATATTCCGCCTTGTCGTTCACTACCAGACCCATTTGCCTCACTTCTTTGGTTATGGCCAATGATATCGTTGACATCAACATAAGTCAGCAGTTGCACACACTTCTCTATTCAGCCCTGCAGCTCGAATTATTTTAACCAGCAGTAGAAACCTCGTTTAGTATCGAACGGCTCGTAGAGGTCCTTCCCGTTCCTGACGGAGCTTTTGGTATTGCTCAACGTCAGTGTACACAGCCTTATTAGTTTTACGAGGATACCAAATTCAGACATATACATATAGGGGAAATAAGGCAGCTATTTTTCTTGCTGTCAAAAGCTGCTTTAAAATCGACGAAGAGGTGATGCGTGTCGGTTCTCTTTTCGCGGCTCTTTTCCAAGACTTGGCGCATGGTGAAAATAAGGTATATCGTTGATTTTCCAGGTCTGAAGCTGAGGTTATATTACCTATATCTCTTATCCTTATTCTAGTGCGCATAACGCTAAAGTTCTATCAAGCTTACTTTTGTTTAGTGCCAATAGTTATGCAATCTGTCCAAGCCTTCTACAATATACTCAATGTGCCAATCTTAATAAAAAAAATCTCTATTTCAACTCTAGTTACAGTTTGTACAGACAGAAGGACGGACGGACAGACAGACAGACATGCAGATTTCAACTAATTTAAAATTTTTTTTAAATGAATATTGGAATTCCGAAAAGAGGGTTTCGTTAGTGCAGCAGTACCATGCTTTGCAGTTCGTCATTTCCGTCCAAAGGGAAATCAGATGAGATTTTGGTGGCACTCCCCTGAGTAGATGGACCATTATGAGGTTGGTAAACAAATTTGCCTATTATGGAAGTATCGCAAGAAGACCGTACCATCGACATCCGTATTTTCGTGTTCAAGAAACAACCGCTGCTGTTGTATCGTCAATTCAGGTAAATCTAAGAGTTTCGACTCGCAACTTATCGGCGTAACTTAAAGTTAGCAGACGGTCATTACAACAGATCATTAATGATGACTTAAACCTGTGTCCGTACAACAAGCCGGTTAAACCCCCTAGATTTGCCTATTAGCCTGGAATTTTGCCAAAAATTTATTGAAATTGGCTAAGAAGACAAGAACTTGATAAATTGCCTGTTTATATTAAGTATATAAAATTTAGGAACTAGAAGCCACGCATATTCTGAAGTTCCAAAATTCTCACAATACAGTTTTTGAGGAAATTGATAGTAAATTTACAAGACATCTTATTAAAAGCCATAGAAAAAACCCATTTTCGTCCTATATCTTGTACACTTTTGATACAATTTGCAGGAATTTTTGCCCGAATTGGAGTTTTTAAATACCATTTTTCCGCCCCCCAAGACGTTGCGCCCGGGGCGATGGCCCCCTTCGCTTCCCCCCTAGCTACGTCACTGAGAAGAGATACACATACTTGTATTTTTTTATTATAAGTGGAGCTCCAGTGAGAATTTTAGAACAAATTAGTAGCTCAGAAGACCACTGTTATTTGAGGTCAAACTGGCCCTGACTGCAAATAGTCTTTCAACAACTGAGACCCGCAATGAATAACTTTCTTATCATGTATCACATATGCGTGGCAGAGCATGGAGATCATTTACGGTCCATATTAATGCATGTAATGCATTGATTAACTGTATATCACTGCATATCTTTTAATTAAAAGATGGAAGTATGGCTTCCAATATCTACAATCACAGGAAGGGGATACACTGTTAGATTCTTTCTGAAATTGTTTAAGATTACTTACACATTGCCAGATAGATGCGGTACAATTGGAGCGGAAGTTCGAAACTATTTACATCAGGTATGTATGTATATGGGGGCTAAGAAAGGTATTGACCCGATTTTACTCATGTTTTCCACATGGGCCTGCTGTCACTATAAAATTGTTTCCCCAATTTATATACTAGACCACACGGATGTGATCGGTAAAAAGTTAGTCATCTGCACTGGGGGCAAAATATGTGGTGTCGTGGTTCTGTGAAGTGTGAAAATAGCTGAAAACGGATGATAACCCCGTCTACCCATATAACGGATTTGTTAAAAACTACTGAAAGTTCGATATATGTAATAACTAAATGATAGAGACATTCAATATTACATTCAGGATGGTACAAGAAAGCTTTATCAGAGCCGGTGTCAAATTTGGACGGTAGGCGCTCACATTTTGACGAAACCCCTTATCTCGGGACCTGCATTTCCATTTTCAACCATATTCGGTAGGTAGCATTGTCATGACACTCTTGCATTGCAGTGCAAATATGGCGAAGTCGCACTGCAACAGCACAATTTTGAATTCCATCTTATTAAGCCTTTTACCAGTATACAAAGCAATCCAATGAATGCATCGATATAAAACTTTGGACAAGCTGACATGCCAGCAATTGGAATTTAAGTGCTCTGCCCAATCCACAAAGGTTCTATCAGGCCCAATTGGCGTAGACACCGCTTACGCGATTATAGCCGAGTTAACAACAGCGCGCCAGTCGTTTCTTCTTTTCGCTACGTGGCGCCAATTGGATATTCAAGCGAAGCCAGGTCCTTCTCCACTTGGTCCTTCCAACGGAGTGGAGGTCTTCCTCTTCCTCTGCTTCCCCGGCAGGTACAGCGTCGAATACTTTCCAGAGCTGGAGTGTTTCGTCCATCCGGACAACATGACCTAGCCAGCGTAGCCGCTGTCTTTTAATTCGCTGAACTATGTCAATGTCGTCGTATATCTCGTACAGCTCATCGTTCCATCGAATGCGGTATTCGCCTTGGCTAACGCGCAAAGGACCATAAATCTTTCGCAGAACTTTTCTCTCGAAAACTCGCAACGTCGACTCATCCGTTGTTGACATCGTCTAAGCCTCTGTACCATATAGCAGGACAGGAATTATGAGTGACTTATAGAGTTTGGTTTTTGTTTGTCGAGAGAGGACTTTGCTTTCAATTGCCTACTCAGTTCGAAGTAGCACCTGTTGGCAGAGCAATCCTGCGTTGGATTTCCAGGCTGACATTGTTGGTGGTGTTAATACTTTGGAAATTATCTACAACTTCAAAGACGTCCAACAGTGAAGATTTGAATAATTTTCATTTTTCATTCAGTAGATCATCTCTTAGAAGACACGAGTTTATAAAGACATACTATATGTTATGCAAATGTGCATACACAGTGTGTGTTTGTATATCGTAACTGCTGTAAAGCAATCGTGCTCAAATCAACTCGTTCGTGAGCTTAGAAAATTTCGGAAGTATTTGATTGACTGCGACTTTCTTTTAACAAGTCCGACAGGCGTCATTGTCTTCGACTTGATCTCTTTTGTTTCCAGCAAACCAGATAAGCTACAGAGCACAATGCAGACCACAAGCACACATGGTATATGTATGTATGTAAATGTACATACATATATGCATCATGGACATCGAAGATCGACATTGGTCCTCCATACAAAACGAACTTTGCCCAATCTCCTACAAGTCCTTATTTGTCTCGTGGCAATCATTAATCATGTAGTATCATGTTCAATATGGAATGTATATATATCTGAACATTATATAATAATAAATATATTGTATCAGTTAACACCAGTCTGATCGGATTATCGATATGTTCAGTAACAACAAACTCAATATCTTCCATAATTATATTTTAATTATTCATTCAAAATTTAAAACTTTGGTTGTCTTCCGATGGTTTTATGTTGTTTGTTGCTAGCTGAGTCTTGGTAGAATTAAATTGAAGCCTCAACAAATGTTCGACAAGGCAAACAACTGAACTAATCAGCACAAGCATCTTTTAAATTAGTCAGATCCCACGATAGAGGATATAAGATCGATCTTTGTTTGTTGTGTTCTTGATCTTAAATTAAAACATTTGCTAAAGATAGCATGAACGTTTTGCCGTGCTCATATAACAATTTTCTTTCAGGGTATATTAGTTGCACACAAGTTTGTAATATCTCAGTAACTTCAAGACCCTGAGAAAAATATATACATATATGTCGTCTATCTATCTGTCTGTATATACTTGAGCTACAGCTTTGAGATATCGATGAAATTTAGCATCTCCAGTTGTCAAAATCATCTATATCAGATCACTAACTATAATAAAGCCGTACAGAAGGGTAGCTTCGGTGCAGCCGAATCAACATTATTTCTTGATTTTAATAGAAACACGTTTTGTGTACACTGTGTGTTATTATTGTCGCCTTCTTAAGGCATCAAAGGCGTTGTGGACATTACCGGAGGTGAAGATTGTGGAGTGAAAAGTTTTCGTTATGCTCTGTACACTTGCGCGTGCATGCTCGAGCGATATTTAAGTGGCAAATTAAAGTCCAAGTGAAATAAATGTTCAAGACCAAATTATTTCTACCTCCGTAAACTACCGCTCTATAAATCGGCACAAACATCTAAATAATAGCACTATGTAGATAGCTTGAAGAGGCTTATATTCAAATGGTACATACATACATATGTATATGTGTAAATGGATATGAAAGAATACAAACTTTTGTACAGGTATTGTGCTATTAGGTCCGCTACACAGCCGTTAGGCACAAAATTACCAGTGCCGTATTAGAAGAGGTTCCAAGCGCCGTTCATTTGTTATCGTCCAAAATCATGAGTTTATCATATGCTTCTTAATTGCAAGCAACATAGTATTGTACTTACAATTGAATGAACAAACCAGTTACAATCTTATATGTCAATATTAATAAACGATAATTGGTTAGACCCATTCAGACTTTTATAATTGCAAGCTACAAATACATACTACTTATTATTCAGTACAAACCTAAATATGATACAATTCAGTTAGTTTTAATATATTAAACAAATAATATAGATTTTATTAATTTACTTGTGGATCGGACACGTTGCTGTGGTATACATTTATACTATTATTTACAAGATGCAATGCGAAAGAAACAGTACTGTTAAAAAAAAAAAGCAACAATTTTATTTTTCAAAAGTAATATTTTTTTATTCAGTAGTTTCCTTGTGTTTCGATATTGCGTTTAGTCCCGGTCAATTAGCATTTCAAATGAGTGTTTAAGGTCATTTCTCGGAATGGTCTTGAGAATATCGGTCGTCGCCTTTTGGATAGCTGAAATGTCCTGAAACCAGTGTCCTTTCATGGGCAAATGAAGTTTTTCAAATAGGTAAAAATCACAGGGTGCCAGATCGAGGTGAGTAGGGTGAGTGATTAATGGTTAATATGGAGTTTTTTGTCAAAAAATGACAAGCGTCGACCGATGACACGGCGCATTATCGTGCAACAGGCGCCAGGACCCTGCCTCACGGTATTGTGGTCGAGCACGATGAATGCGTGACAAAAGACGCTTCATAACACCAAGGTAAAACACAGCATTAATCGTTTGGCCAGGTGGGACGAACTCTCGGTGTACAATACCCTCGGAATCGCAAAAACAAATCAGCATTGTCTTTATTTTTGACTTCTGAAGACTATTTTGGCCGGCCCGACTTCTGTCCGTCACAGAGGTCCGCACGACCTTCCTGGAATCGCTTAAACCACTCCTGCACATTACTACGGGATAGGCTCTGATCACCATAAACTTTTTTCATCATTTGAAATGTTTCAGTAAACGTTTTCCCAAGTTTAAAACAAAATTTAATATTTGCTCTTTGCATTTTACGATCGATGACCAAAAGCTGCTGTCACTTTTTGATCGATAACATCGATTGTAGTTATCCAATTGTCTTAAAATTTTTACGAAATGTCAACAAGAAATCATACTTTTTATTTCATATACCTACCAATAGGTGGCGCCACCAGAAAGAGTTATATTTAAAAAGTTCTGTTTCTTTTGCGACAGACCTTGTATGTAATAAACTAATCAATACAGTGAAAATTTTATTTACGAATAATGGCAAAAACGTTTGAGGAACGAAATAACGAATATAATGCTGTTTTCTCAATGTCTGATTACCAGCATTTCTGTCCAGTTAATAGCGTTGTCCGCTTAATAGATTGCACTTAACAAACATCAACAAATTGTGGGACCGGCCAATGTGCATGGTTAATGGAGATGTCCGCTAAATAGAGCGTCCATTTAACAGAGCTTCTTATTTCAAAGGTGCATAACATTTTTAACCAAGATTATAAGTCGAATAAATTACAAAGAATTAATATATGAGACTTCTGAATATATTGTATTTAAAAACATGTATATGCAGTGGTATCAGCAAAATTTGGTGAATGAACACAGTCTCGGAATCAATTCTTTTATTTCAAAGGTGCATAACATTTTTATTTCAAAGGTGCATAACAAACCAAGATTATAAGTCGAATAAATTACAAAGAATTAATAGTCAGATTTGCGAAGAAAATTATAAATTATTAATAGTTGTCTAAGAATTAAGTTATGCTAGATATCAAATTAAAATTAAGTATCTGTTAGTTTTGGCAAAGTACTAAACTTTGCTTATATTTCATTACATTGGAGTAATAGCCAAAGAAAATGAATTTAATCACATTTAAAACAAAATCAATATGTGTTTAACAAGTAAGGAAGTGCTATGTTAGGGTGTACCCGATCATTTCATACTATTGCTACTTGCCAGGACTAAAGCCAAGAACAGCCATATTTGGCATAACAAGCCTAACGAAAATAATTATATGTAGTGTTATATGAGAATTTGGGTAGTTCGTAGCCACATTCTATTCTACAATATTCTACTTTCAGTTAATTTTGACGAAAATTTCAATATCTTATAATAGGTATAGAAGAGATAGCATTAACCCGATTTGGTATATGTTTTGCCAATACTACATGCAGTTAAAAGGCCACAAACAAATAAAAAGCTCCGAAAGATTCATCAAGTTTCCTCACATGCAATTGCCACTCACGTAGAGTAAATCCAAGTCCGGGTGTTCGAAAATACTGATATTAGTTATATGGGGGCTATGTCAAGTTTTGGCCCAATTTTATCCATTTTAGGCACAAAGATACATTGTTAGGAGTAAAAAACGCTTTCTAAATTTTATTAAGTTAACTCACTAGTTGGCCGATATACGCAGCATAAAGTCACCAGAAAGTTCGAAAATCGTTCCATTAGGTATATATATATATATAGGTTATATGGTGCCTAAGGGAAATATTGATCCGAACCACTCATTTCTATTCCACATATTACTATCAGTAAAGCATTCTATATCAACTTCAATTATATATCTCACACATTGAACGATATTTTCGATAAAAAGTCAAATATAAGTAGTGGGGTCTAAATATTTGGTACCTAGGGGCTTGCACAGTTATGGTTCGATTTGAACAATTTTTGGTTATAAGATGACGTATTTCAAAGACATTATTCATGAAAAGCTGTATCCGGTTATACCGGAAAGTGCAGGAATCAAATGGAATTTTAAATTGTGTTAAATTGTTGAGCAGTAGGTCCCGAGATACATATGTGATTTCAACTTAAAGAGAGCGGTGCCACGATCACTGCCCATGTTGACCTCGGATCTTATAAAACTGTCTAATACCTTCTTGGCGGCAGAATTTGATGTCTCTAGAGTTTTGGGTTATTAATTTATTGCGCTTTTAATAATTTCTAATAGTACCGTTACATGGGTAGTGGGCGTGGTTAAAATCCGCTTTCTCCCATTTTCACACTATCAAAGGAATTTTTCTGAGTAAATTTAAAATAACCGTAATGGTGAGATATGTACATTAACTCTATTAGGACCGGCCATATGCCCATTTTTAATTATTTTTATACCACAATTGCCCATTGTGGGATTGTAAAACAATACCACTACTTCCTACTACTTTTCAGTTCAAATACTGTAGATGGCAGTGTATTGATCCAAAGTATGTTGCTTAAGTCTTTGGTTTCTTGATTAAAGTTGCTGTTACCTTGTGAGATTTAAGATAGTAGTGCATTAGGTTAGGTGTTATATTTCTCATGAATTGTTATTTCATTTAGTTAATTTTCATTTAGTCCTTCTCAGTTTATCCTCATCTAACCTACGAGACCACGACACGTGAAACTTCTGGATATTATTATGGCAGAGAAGAAAATTGTTTACTAATTTTTTGTTGATCTAATATATATCATTAGAGAAATTCAAAGTAAGTTGCTCAGCCCATTCCTAAGGTATATAATGAAAATGAACATATTTTGTTAATTCGAAAGAAGAATTTATAAACAGCCGTTTTCTGGTTTTTCCATTGAAGTGACCTTCACATACATTTATAGATGTATATATTAAGTGCGGTGAAATGCTAAAACCGGTGTACTATTTATATGTGCCCTTAATACCACCATTCCTAGTTGTATAAATATTCCATAAAAGCGATAAGTTGTGTGTGTTGTAAACACGTATAGTAATGAAACAATAAATCCATGTAAAGCAGACAACAAGTGTTTCTAACAAACAAGTGGTATGACTGAGTTGTAGCCTTGCATCTTCTCACCTACAAAAAGGCTTGCTTCGAATGAGTTTGAACGGCTATTTGGCCTAAACAAGAGTGGCGGAGCGGAGGTCAACGTTATGTCACCCGAAGCATTGCAGCACCCCGACAGCTAACTATGAGGCTCACGAATCTTCATCGAAAGGCGAGAGACTGTGAGAGACAAAGTATTTGAACAAAAATATCAAAATATTCAGGCTGGCCACTGTAGTTAGTGAATTGGTGAAAAAAGACAGCGCTTACAGAGATTAACAATTTGCAAGTTTGTATATACATACATCACCTTAGCTGTGAAAGAATAGTTGGTAGCGGTTTTAAGGAGTGGATTACTTCAATTTGCGGTGTGCTGTAACTTCCTTACACCACATTACTGCGGCATGTCGTGCCGCAGCGTTGTCGGTAAATATGCGCACGTTGTAAGGTTGCAAATGCAAATCAACGGAGGTAGCTACAACCGCTGACGCTGTGAGGCACAAAATAAAAATAGCGCTCCAAGCAGCAGTGCGACTAGGCTGGGCACCGACGCCAACTAAATGTACGCTTATGCAATGCGATTCAGGGCAGAGAGTCTTATGGACATGCGATGGACGCTCTCGTGCTTGAAAAGCGTCAGCAGTGATTTTTAGCTTCGTGGCTTGCCTCTTCTTCTATCTACCTTTGGCGTTTAGCTTCTGCATTATCCAATACAATGCAATGCACAACTGCCCAGCTACAACAACTAGGTGGCATTTGAAAGCATGCTTTACGAATGAATGGTTGACCATTTGACTGATGCGCTGGATTAGGTAGTCGGATGAATGGGTGTCTGGCTTGTTGAACGCTTTCGTCTCTATTGGTCTTTAAGAATGCAAGTGAATTCTGTAGTTGATGAAATAGGTAAAAGTTCAAATGGTATGAACTTTGTGCCGTGCGATCCTCAATCCACAACGTACTGCTGGATCGAAAGATTGTCCCCATTGTCATACCACCACACCGGTAGATGAAAATGCCGTTTACTGCTGCCGCGTTGAATGCATTGTTACCTAGACAAAATAAAATAAATGATAACACTGTAAGGGGCGACTACCATCAACCTTCCCTTTAGCTTTTTATTTGGAATTAACCATTGCCCACAACAACACTGCTGGTGCTAAAAAAAAGTAAGTACGTATTTATGATTTTTAAGTTTAGTGATACAGCCTTTGGATTCGATTTAAATAATTTGTTATTATCCCTTGAACAGGTTATATTAAGGGGGTATGCTAGTCTAGAATTTTGAAAAAATCAATTTTTTTTGCGTATTCTTAAAGACTGGACCTTTAAGAATATATTCTCCAAAGGAATTTTTAAAATTCCTATTATTTACCGACTTATAGCTATTTTAGTAATGTAAGTATAGACTGCCTGCAGTTAGACTCAAATCTTTAATCGCGTTTTTCACGAAACTACTATTTTCAACACTTCTGACATGATTTCTCAAGTTCTAATGAACCGATTAACTTGAAATTTGGTGTGGACCTTCTTTATATATCTCTCTATGGTTGGAACTAGAATTAATAAAAAAAATTGATTTTTACTATTTTTAAAAAATTTTGATCTTTGCCAAAAAATGGGCAAAAAATTCAAACAGTCGCCATTTACTGATTTTTTTTTTTATTTATCCTAGTTCAGACGATAGCGGCATTCGTACTGATGAATTTTTTTTTTTTTCAGAGCACCCAAAGTGTTGGAAACGTGTCAGGAAAGGCGCACCCTTATTTTCAACCCCCGCCACCCCACCACGCCGCAATTAATCAAATTATCACAAAAATTTTTTTCATATTTTTTTTGTATTCTTAAAATATCAATATGTGATAAAAAGTTGGATAGTAAAAATGTTCTTAGTTTTTTTATTGGACTTTAAAAAATGTCGTTAAATAGCATTTCTAGACTAGAATACCCCCTTAAGTTTGACGGTAGGTTGAAAACACCAAAAAGAAAACGTTTCTCACGCTTTCAGTTTTTCAGATATTGCTCATAAACTTTTCAAACGTCCTCTTCAAAACAAAAGCCACTCATTTGTCGGAACCGCCGATATCGACCCATATATCATAAATTGTTATACAAACCAAACGATCAAAACAAAATCTTGTACGGAAACTTCTTTATTTTTGAAGGATATTCTAGCTCCAGTGCAATCGAAGTTATTGTTTTTTATATTAAAGGTCTGGTTTGGTTACTCTGTAAATTCATCTTTGATATTAAAATATCGACTTTTATGAAGAGTGTAGGCGTACATTTGCCTGCTCAATTATAATTATATAATAAATTTAAACTTATTCTAAAGAAATTTGTATTATATTATTTTTGAACATAAACTGATTAATTTAGCGTGAAAAGAATGGCTAAGCAATGAGAAGATGGGAAAAAAAATTCCACTACTTATTTAATAGCTGTCTTCGTTTCGTCAATGCCAAAAACAGATGTTTTGCAAGTCTCCAATGGTGCTTAGGTAACCGATGACCAGAGCATACTAAAATTATGGAGGAAACACTTCTCCAGGCAGCTGAATGGCAGTGAAAGCATAACGCCAAGAGAAGGCGAACCCGATTACCCAATCGATGACGATGGAGCAAACGTCCCATTGCCCGACTATGAAGAAGTTCGAATAGCAATTACCCGTCTGAAGAACAACAAAGCGGCGGTCCGATGGATTGCCCGCCGAGCTATTCAAACACGCCGGCGAATAACTGATAAGGAGCATGCATCAGCTTCTTTGTAAAATATGGTTGGACGAAAGCATGCCCAACGATTGTAATTTAAGTGGGCTCTGAACGGTCCACAAAAAGGGAGACCCCACAATCTGCGCCAACTACCGTGGGATAAGTCTCCTTAACATCGCATACAAAGTTCTATCGAGCGTATTGTGTAAAAGATTAAAGCCCACCACCAACAAACTGATTGGACCTTGTTAGTGTGGCTTTAGACCTGGAAAATCAACAAGCGACCAGATATTCGCCATGCACCAACTTTGGAAAAAAACCATGAAAAGAGAATCGACACACATTACCTTTTCGTCGATTTCAAGGCTGCCTTCGACAGCACGAAACGGAGCTGCCTTTATGCTGCGATGTCTGAATTTGGTATCCCTGCAAAACTAATACGGCTGTGTAAACTGACGTTGACCAAAAGCTCCGTCAGGATCGGAAAGGACTTCTCCAAGCCGTTCGTTACCAAACGAGGTTTCAGACAAGGTGACTCCCTTTCATGTGACGTCTTCAAACTACTTCTGGAGAAAATAATTCGAGCTGCAGAACTAAACAGAGAAGGTAAAATCTTCTACAAAAGTGTACAACCTATGCGCTGATCCAAAATTTTAAATCATTTATGAATAACGTGTTGGTGATTATTTGTACATTCAGTATCACCATATCGATGTGCTTTAATGGTCTTTACTTAGGATACCTAAAAAATCTTCGAAAACTAAACGAACTTAACTATTGTTATTGGGTAGGGATTAATACTTACAAAATGTACATATATACCTACATATATTCATGTAAATATGTATGTAAGGCTTTGGCTATAAACATATGCATTTATATACATATATAAATATACCTATGTACTCACAAATGTAGCGCAAAATGCGGGATCGCTGAACATGTATTTGTCAGGCTTTCCCAGTGGCAGCAGTGGCGGTAGCGGGTGACGACCACATGCTTGTAAATTACTCACGATCATTAAAGATTGTGTTCATGCTGCAATGACCGCGTTGTGAAGTGTAGTAAGTTGTTGCAACGAGTTCGAGTAGTACACGTCGGTTAGTTGTGTTGTTACCACTACGTTGGTATCTTCTTCAAATGTTTCGCTAGCAAACTAAAGTTGAAATCGCTATCATTGCATATCACCGTAAACCACTGTCAGTCAGTGAGTCTTCACCGAGTGCACTCCTTCGCCAGTTGAATCTCGATATAATCGACTTTATACGTACATTGATATGTTAAGAAACTATGCCTGCAGAAAAGTTTTGTCAGCACCATTCAAAGAACACTTTCGCAAAAATATTTTTTTTTTTTAATTTTTATTACACGTGAAAATACAAAGAAATATAAATTTAATAATTCAATAAAAAAGTTGAGTAATTTCAGCAAAAGTAGATATTATTTAAATTAGTTACTTTATATTAGCGAGCATGTTTGAGACAAAATTGCGAGACGTCTTAAACCATGTGTACTGGCAAATACGCATTTATTTTCCCGTACCACCCCCCCCCACCCCCCCAATACGTAATAAAATGTCCGTTAGCGATATTCATGTAAACAAAATTCTAACTGGACAATCGGAAAATAGTCACAAAAAATGAAATTTTAATTTTATTGAAGAAAATTACTTCATGACTAGATATTCTTGATTGAAATTGATCTTAACGATTAAATTATAAATTCGGGCAAAAAATTTATGATCAGAAAGTGTTAGTTTATAACTAGAACTAAATGACTTTACTTATACTAATTATAAAATATTTTTTTAAAGAGTGGACAATGTTTATTCTTCGATCAGGGGTATTCTGGTAAAGCCAGATACAAATAAAATGTATCACAAAATCTGAAAATAAAATGTAATAAAAAGGAAACTGCTTTCTCATCATGGTCAGTGCTGAATAATTTCATTTACCATAGGGATCTTGCACATACACATACATATGCATATGTACGTAAGTACATAAAGTATGATTTCAAGCGCTCGGTCATTTGGGACACTAACGCCAGTGCAAGTGCACCATTACAGGCCGCCCGGAGGTTGTGCTACTAAATGGCATAGTCATGATCGCATGCCCCGACATTTATACATATGAACACATATATTACTATGTACAACTGTTTCTATACATTAGGGTGACCGCTAGTTCATTATCTAAACCATTTAGTTAAAGTACTTGAACTTTAGGTATGTACTTACATATATGGTACAACATTTCAATAACCTTCTTATAATCATTTAATAAATAATTATAAATCTTTATCAAAATATTATCAAAAGTTAACAGTTGCCAAGCTACAACATTAATACACAAGTTACACATATGTAATTACATACATACACATCAGCCAAAGTGATTCTTCTGATGCCCAGATGGTGTATGGATATCTGATAAATATTTTGCATCATTTGCACAATAGTACAGTTTCGGCCACACTAATGGAAATACTAAAATTTTAAGGTTTATGAATATTAGTTAAACGAACAAACTATATCAGTTGTTCAGCCAACTGGCAGCACTTGCATTGCAACTCTAAACTAACATGTCCTCCAACGCATGCGTGTGTTGCGCTTCATTCAATAATGGAAAAAAAATTTCCGCAAAAAAAAATAATATTTCAGTTTCCTTTTCTTGAGGTTTCTATGATATAACTTATTTTAATAATAATAATAATAATAATAATAATAATAATACCCTCCTCCCGCCCAACTGATGCGTCGGGCGCAATCCGCGAACGAGCGGTATCAGCCGAGTCATAAAAGGCAAGAGAGTTTTAAGCGTTGCGATCTTAAGCTGCTCAGCTACAGAAACAAAAATTTCAACAGCCGAAAATAAGAATTAGATTAAAGTTTATAATTTTTAAATGTTACTTGTCAAGAATAGATAAAATAATTTTTTTTGTGGTAAATTGTGAGTCTGTTAGATCTAATGTGCTGGAATGAGAATTGAAATCATGACATATACGGCGGAATGGTTCGTTCGTTCGTTTAACTCAAAATTTGTTCTAGAAAATTCTAAAAGTAAGCGTCTAAACTGCCTGGTAGAGCGAGCGGAAACGTTAAAATTAATATCAGATAAGAGAGATGGGCTACAGACTGACCCATTCATGAGTTTTACAAGAAATATTATACCAAGCATCTCCCTGCGACTAGCGAGTGTCGGAGATTTATAAGTTTTAAACGGTTAGTATAAGGGGGAAGATTTAAACTGGAATCCCAATTCAAATGATTTAAGGCAAAAAGTAAAAATTGTTTTTGAACGAACTCTAACTTATCCGAATACTAGTCCCTCAGTTTTTAAGATATCCTTTTGAAATTTTGCAAACATCATTTTCTCTTCAAGAAGCTGCTCATTTGTCGGAACGGCCGATATCGGACCACTACAACATATAGCTGCCATATAAACTGAACGATCGGTATCAAGTTCTTGTATGGAAAACTTTCACATTTGACAATGTATCTTCACCAAATTTGGTATAGATTATTTTCTAAGGCAACAACGTAATCTCCGCAGAAATTGTTCAGATCGGTTAACTATAGCATATAGTTACCATACAAACTGAACACATAGTTACTAAATGAAATGCACCTGTGAAGGGTATATTAGCTTCGGTGCAGCCGAAGTTAACGTTTTTTCTTGTTTTATTATAATTTGTATGCGGCGTGAACTCCTCTGCAATAATCAGCTGTTATATAATAATTCGCTTATTAACAATGGAGTGGTGAGTTAAAGACTCTCTCGTGGTTCGAACCAATTCAACCATAAATTAAACTATTCTCGAACGCATTCGCAAAAATCTCCTTAGAAAACGGAAAACTATGTCAAGTGAAAAGTATATATCGAGCAGATCAATGTCAAGACATATTCGAGATGATCTCCTCTCCACATTAAAAGCTACCATCTGTTATCAGGTGATCTTCTGACAACACGCTTAAAGCAAAATAGGCTTAACAGATGCCAGCGGCTTCTTCAGTGCCACGCGGTCAACGGCTATCAAACTACGGATGGAAATATTTTCACTGTGGAAGAAGTTTTTACTAAACAATTCAATTTATTGAATACCTATCGCCTCCTTGTCGTTTTGCTTAATAAGTAGTAGGCGAAACTCTTCGGCTCATTGTGTTATAAACGATATTTTTGATACCAAAAGCTTCTAAGCAACAATTAAATGCTCATGCAGTTGATATACATATACTTAGATTCATAATTTTTCCAGCGTATTAAATTTGTTGGCAATGAATTGCTTATTCTCATTTTTATTACAATTTTAGCATTGCCTTATCACGCAGAAGCTCTAAAGAGATGGTCAGAGCTGTAATAATGTTATGTATTTGTACTTGTAGAGCAGTTACTAGTTAGTGCTGTTATTGGTTGAGAAGGTGGTGAAGATTGCGCTCGCAGGTACACAGCAGGCCAAGGTAACTGCAAGTAAAAGGCAGTCGAGGCGAGAAGTACAGAAATATTGCCAGTCACCGCTACATTTGGGCAAATCCACTCTCTTTCATGACGTGGAGATGTCTTAAGCGATGTCAAAGTGGAAAATTAAAACAAAAAACTATTTTACGTATCAGCATAATCCTCCGAATAGTAGACCAAACATATCTTTCCAGACAACACATGTATGTAGTATGTATGTATGTACGTCCCCATAGTAGAGGAAAAAAGCAACAGTATAAAATATTACTAAAAAAAAACAGTTTCACAATTATTGCCGCTAATGCTAATGTTAATAGCGTTTGCCACTGTTGTTGCAGCCACTGCATATCTTTGTTATAGCACATACTTGCAAAAAGAATACTACTGTTATACATAGGCGTCGATTTCGGGGTCTACAAACAATACAATAAATTCCATATTAAAACTATAAAAGCTACATGAGCAAGTTATATTTTTCTACATATGTATAACATGCCGCATTTATTATATTTTTTATACTAGTCATTAATCACACGATGTGAGTTTTATTATTCATTGCAAATACATACATATGTATGTATGTATATTACTAAAGGCATGTAATATAAAACAAATTACACCTAATATTTAAAAGCAACATTATAATATCTAAACGTTCATAGAGGTCTCTTAAAAATACTTTCAAGTTTGAAATTATTCTTGCGTTGAGATTATATTATGAACTTAACAATTTTGAAATCAAGTGGTGGGTCCAAATTCAAAGTCACCTGATCATGCACCAGCATTTGAGGATAAAAATTAAATTCTTGATCTTAATATGATCCCTTCGAAACTTTTCACATACGCCGATGCTACAGGTATATAAAAAAATGTAACTGTAAATCCACAAAACTTTTCCGTTTTTGTTTTAGCCCCAGTTGCAGATGCAATGACTATTTCTGTTAGCAAGGTGAGCTGACTCTGAGGTGAATTAAGAGGAGGCTGTTGAATCGGCTCGAGTCTTGCGCATCGTCAAAATGTTTGCTCACGAGTTTGTTGCACGTTGCACGCCGCACGGCATTTCAATGTGCTGCACTTGCATTGCATGCCGCTAGACGAGAACGTATGGCATTCAGGGCTTCAGATGCATGATATGTATCAATATGTATTGGTGTATTTGTGCGGTGTTAGATTTGTAAGCAGGCATTAAACATACAGCGCAACCAGTTGTGAACGACTTACAACTGGACTCAACAGCGGGTGGCGCTGACGTTGGCGCTAACGCTATTGGTGCAAAACAAATATTCGATGGGAAACAAAAAAAGAAAAGGTCGAAATGTCGTAATGAATGTCCAGCCGTATGTATTGACACATCTGCATTCACAATTTACAACAAAAAAAAACGTAAATAAACAAATGTGCCTGAGAATGTGTAGGCTTGTGTCAGGCGTAAGGTCAAGCTGTTAACTTCAGCTGAATTCTCTCAGAGGTTCACTTTTTATGGTTCGCTTTGTACTTACATACATAAGTATATGTATATAGTACACACGCGTAAAAGTATAAGTTAATAATTAATAGTTACATTTATAACTGACGCTAACATCTTCGTTAACATTAACATTTCAATAACATTAGCTGACGTATCACATTACTGCAATTGTATCAGACACAGGAATTATAACTTCGACAACAGGAAATTATCATCCATACACCACATATAGTGGCGCTTCCAAGAATTCAACAAAAGTGGCACATATACTCGTAGATGAAGTTAAATTAATAAAAATATATTTTATATTATATGTACTAATCAAATTATATCTAAAATCAGAATTAGTTATACAACTAACAAAAACTATAGAGATAACAATTATATTATACCTCTAAATAAAAAAGGGTTTAAACAGATTATTTTAGTTAAGTTATAGTTGTGACTTGAGTTTACTGAATTCTAAACTCCAATGTCACAAATGTAGCTATTTTCATGTCGACTGAGTTCATAATTTAGTTCTTTAGAGAATGTTTGCTAGACAGTTAAAAAATCTATATACAAAATTGTAATGTCCCATAAGTTTTGTTTACGATGCCATAAACCACTAGATCGTTTCCACTAAACTCATTTTTAAATATTTAAAATATTATACATATGTATATTGGAGTCAGCTAACTGGCATTAATTCGAAACATACTGTGGTGGTCAAAACATTTGCAACCAGAATGACTATTTTATTTTAATAAATTTTTTTTTAATTTTTGATAAAGATACTGTATATGTACATATGTATGTTGGGAAATAGTGCCGAATTTCGTGCAGATACCTTGTCAAATATAAAAGTTTTCCATATAATGATTAGATCAAGCAGTTTGTAAATCAAGTATATAGTATGCTACAGCGATTCGCTGTCGGAGAAAAGTGCATGTGCAACATTTCAGATCGATATCTGAGAAACTGAAGTTCCAGTTTGCGCATATCTATGCAGACAGACAGGCGGACATGGCTAAATCGTCTCAGTTCATCATGTTGGTCATTTATACATATTTTCTATAGGGTATACGACGTATCTTCTGGGTATTATAAACTGATGTGAGCCTAGATGCTTCATTATTATAAAGTGCTTTAAAATCTGAGCTAAAGGTCCGTTTCAAAGTAAACAGGACTTTTTGAATCTAGCGCCCACTGGTGTCGCCATCTATATGTCGACTGGTGCGTTAAAATCTGCTATCTTTATCGATTGTCCAGTGAGAATTTCATGACATTGCATCGATTGGAAGTGAAGTTATTGCTTTTTCAGTGTCAGTATGTTTGTGTTATCGGTGCGAAAATGAGCTTCGAACAAAGAGCACCAACGCAGAGTGCACGATCAACATGTGGGACAATCAAAATGCATGATCACCGGAAATTCCATCGAAACTGTGCGTGAATTCATCAAAAATTAGCCGAAATCATCATTGAAATTCATGGAAATGGAATTGAACTTCTCCAAAACATCGATTTATCGCATTTTGACCGAACATTTGGGCTTACGAAAGGTGCATGCACTGTTTGTTCCGTACAAATTGACTGACGACAACATTCGAAGGACAACATTAAAGAGGTCAAAAAGAACAAAAACTTCCTTTAGAATATTGTGACTGGTGACGAAACCTGGTGTTTCCAATATGATCCCGAAACGAAACGACAGAGTGCTGAATGGAACGCACCGGATGAGTCGAAACCCAAAAAATCGCGTATGGGGAAGTCAAAAGTGAAAACAATGCTGATTTGTTTTTATGATTCCAAGGGTATTGTCCACAAAGAATTTGTTCCACCCAGCCAAAACGTTAATGCGGTATTCTACGGCGTCTCATCGATCGACGCTTGTGACCGATTATTTGACCAAAAATCACATTTTAATCATTAACCACTCCCCGTATTCACCTGATATGGCACCGTGCGACTTCTTTTAGTAATCTGCGCCAACTACAGTGGGTTCAGATTCGATGCCAAACGAAGTTTCAGACAAGGCGACTCCCTATTAGAGCTGAGGATCTGAATAGCGAAGATACAATTTTCTATGGGAATAAACAAATGCTAGCGTATGCCGTTAACATCGATATCATTGGCCATAATAACAGCGCAGTTAGTTTTGTTATCTCCAGGTTGGACAAAGAAGCAAAGCAGATGGTTCTGGTAGTGATCGAGGACAAGACGAAATAGCTGCTGTCATCAAACAAAGAGACGTCGTACTCGCGACTTGGCTCCCAACTCACTGTTGACAGTCATAATATCGAAGTCGTGGATAATTTCGTTTATCTTGGAACCAGCATTAACACCAAAAACAACGTCAGTATCGAATCCAACGCAGAGTAACTCTTGCCATCAGGTTCTACTATTGACTTAGTAGGCAATTGAGAAGTAAAGTCCTCTATCGACGTTTAAATATGGTGCAGAGGCATGGACGATAACAACTTCTCATGAGTTGACGTTACGAGTTTCGAGTGAAAGACTCTGCGGAGGATTTACAGTTCTTTGCTTATCGACACGGCGAACACCGTAGTCAAAGAGCGATGAGCTCTTTGAGATCTACGACGACATTGACATAGAATACACTTGTAGTTCAGCGAATTAAGGACAGCGACTACGCTAGCTAGGTCATGTTGTTCGAGAGGTTGAAAACACTCCAGCTCTAAGAGTATTCGACGCAGTCTTCGCAGGTAGAAGCAGAGGAAGAGGAAGACACTTCGTTGGAAAGGTGGAGAAAGACTCGGCTACACTTGGAATCCCCCACTGGCATCAAACAGCGAAAAGGAAGAACGGCTGCAGCGCTGTTGTAAACTCGGCTATAACCGCGAAGGCGTTGTCTACGCCAATAAAGGAAAAGAAAGTGCAATGAAATATTCCCAAAATCAAGTTACACCTTGTACTTATACACAATATCTAATCTCGTTTCTAGTATTACCATTCCAAGACTGTGGCAACAGGAGCATTTAAAGTAAAACATTCCTACAGATGTAGGTATCAAGTATGAGGAAATGCTTTTCGGCAGAATATCCTACGTCAGAAGATAAATTAATGTTATTAAAAATTATTTATTGTACACCATAATATTATTTAAATAAAAATCTAGTTTATGAAGTAAATAAAAGAAAAAAATAAAACATTGTTTTTTGTCCTTTACTTCTGGTCTGTTTTCAGCATTATTTTCAATTGAGCAACGATTTTTTTAGATTTATTAATTTCTTCGCAAAATAGACTTCTGGAAAATAACTTTTTTGCTTGCCGCTTATGACTATAGGAAATTAGTGATGGAGGAATTTCTGTAATTACTTATACTTGTACTACTTAGTATAGTATTGCGATAGAGTTTATTTGAATTACTAAAAATTGTCAAACAAAGTTCGAAACAAAGTAAAATAAACGCTGCGGGAATTTTCCGATTTTCCTTTGCAATTGTGATTGTATTTGTGCAATGTGCGCATTCGTCTACGTATATATTTATATTATGTATTTTTACGTATTCGCATACACATAGGATACGTGCGTGTATTCTTGTGTAAATATTCTCAAAAATAAAAAAAAAACGAACAAATCTGCGGAACATTAAACCGCAAAGGTGAGTCAACAGCGAAATGGACATATATAAAGGTCATAACATTCAAGTGTAAAATGTAATCCTATGATATGGATTATTAGACTAAAACCTTGTAGTTTCGATTCAGCCACATCTGCCAGAAGTCAAAACTATGTAAAATGTCTTTTAATCACGTAATGAAAGCATACATACACAAAAACCTTTGAGGATATTTGCGAACTACATATGTTTAGATGCGTATACATATGTATGTACATATGTATATGTTGCAGCTGTCGACAATAGCTGATCCCTCATAAAGTATTTATGTGCCTCTGCGTTTTTTGACCACACATAAAGGTTTTTTATTCTCTAGTATTCTGATTCTGAACACCTATTTATTGAGGCGTTGCCATCGTACAAAATATAAGCTGTTCTTTTGTCAGAAATAAAAGTTTACTAGTCAACTTAGGTTCATATTAATTTAATACGCCTATGCGAAATTAGAGGCAAAAAATCGGCCACTTAAGGAAAAAACGAAGTTCTCAAAATTAACTTAAACATATTCGATCCACATCAACTACGATTTGAAAGAACTTAATGAAGCTCATCTATCCAGAATTTGCAACGGTTGGTTCAAGACAGTTTGAATAAAGCTTTAATGATTACCTGCAGATTATCTTTCTGATCCACCTAATTTGTAACGGGCAAAGCTGAAAATGATCTGATAATTTAGTTCTTTCAGAGGCACAAAAATACAGAGCTGAAGCTAAATTTCTTCAGGCATAATCTTTCAGAACATCTACTTCTTAACCATAAATTCGAAGAGGGATCATATATCCATGGTCTCTATCGCTTTATGTAACATTCGTAAATTTATTAGAATGCTTGGTTTGAATGAGACTCTATGAAAAGGGAAAACACTTGAGACCGGTGGTCGCAGTGCAAGTCCAAACTATGCCGAATTTAATTGTTTAAATTTTTGGTTAAAATAATAAAAAAGGAAGGGCTGAGTTCGGGTGTAACCATGCATTTTATACGCTCACACTGTGAAAAGATCATTGGAAGGATAGTACTTTTAGGGGAAATCAGGTTTCAATACATGAAGTAGAAATTTGATTAAAATAGATCTAGTAGTATCTAAGGTATACGATTAAAACAAATTCTAAAAGGACTTTTTGAAAACCAGTTTGATTCATTTAGCTTTAACGGTTTGATTTATACGTATATTTAACGATTTAAGAAGTGGGGCAATGCCCACTTAAAAAACAAAAAAATAAGCTAACAAATGTCCCTCACTACTGCGAACCCAAGTACCAAATTACACTTTTGTATCTTAATTTAGAGTTTATATATTTATTTTTATTCCGTTTTGTGGACGTGGCGTTCATTTGATTACGTTTATTTAAAATACCTACCACCATTGGAAGCCAAGGAATATATGCTGAAAATTTCACCTTGATATCTCAATTTTTACTCAAAGTTATGGCTTGCACCAATAGATGGACGTACAGATATAGTCAGTCACCCGGATTTCAACTCGTCTCGTCAACCTGATCAAATCTTGGGTGGATGCATAAAACTTTCCCAGGCAAGCTCTCCCAGTTTTTGCCGAGTCATCAAAGATGTGTGTGGTCTAGTGTTTTCCTTTTCTGTTGAGAACTGATCGCCGTTTTTTTCTATTGCTTGCTTCAATACCATCATTTTTTGACAGTAAAGTGTAGAATCAATCGTTCGACCAAGCTGGAGCAGCTCATAGTGGATGATTCCTTTCCAATCTCACCTAACACTCAGCATAACCTTTCGAGGCGACAATCCTTGCTTTGCGATTATTTATTGAGCTTGGACCATGATCTTTTTCGCATATTATTGTTGTATTTGATCAACTTTTCGTCTCCGGTTACCATTCGCTTCAGAGATTGTTCGATTTCATTTCGTTTCAGCAAAGAATTGCGGATGTTCATTCGGTCCATTAAATTTTTCACTGACAATTCATGTGGTACCCAAACATCGAGCTTCTTTTGTAGCCAGTCTTTTCTAAATTATTCAAAACCGTTTGATGATAAAAATTAAGTTCCTTAGCGATGTCATGGCTGCTTATATGACGGCCCTGGTCAAACTTTTACATAATTTCATTCATTTTTTCAACGATAGGTCGACTAAAGCGAGATGCATCTTTAACATCCAAATTTCCAGAGCGGAAGCTAGCGAACCATTGTTGTGCTACAAGAACTGATACAGAATTGTCTCCGTAAACTTCTCAATTTTCGTTGGTGGCTTGCGTGACATTCTTCCCTTTTTTTATAGAAAAATTTGAAAATATAGCGAATTTCTTCATTATTTTCCCTCATTTTTGAATAGCCGTAACTTTATTTTAACTTCCCCGAATTTAATTTTTTGAAGTTGAGATTTTTAATGAAGTCTAAAACCTCTCCTCTCCAACCCTATATGGTATGAGACAATGTGATTGGTAGCACTGGAGATATACGACTGCAACGACATCTATTGACAAAATACGAAAGGACTTTTTCGACTACCCAGTATATATGTACATAGAATCCCATATCTATCTCGATTAGTTTTAGGTGATACAGATAACCGTTAGGTGAACAAAACTATTATACCTCTGTAGATAGATGAGATTATAAAAATATGGCGCTTATGTTAAAATGTTTCGATGGAAATGAGTATGTGAATACTCAAATGAATAAAGTTCATTTCCCTTTTTATTCGATTCAATGTTGTGCGAAACCGCCATAATTTTATATGTCTGCTGTTTGAGCCACAAATTTATAAAGGCTTCCAAATGACCGTCTCCTCTATTGGCAAAATACTGGGTCAGTCGATTTTCTTGACTAGGCGTGACATCTATCTTCGCCTTTAACTAAAAAAACCTATAGTTTATACTATATTCTCGCATATTCCTTTTGCTGGTGTCCATCTTTGACGCCTGAAAACAATACTGGGAAGATATTTGGTAAGAAATCTTACGTTTCCATATATCGCACTTACTACTTGTACTATATACTACGTGAGATACATACCACTCTCAAGTGAATAGATATTATTTAGTTATTGAGCTCAAAATTGAACCGAAACACATGACGATGATGATGTGTACATTTCCATCCAATAGGGAGATATTCTATATCAGCCAAAGCCAGTGGGCTACAAATTAAGATAAAATGGGCGTAGCTGGGCGTCTTTTAAGAGGTTTAATGTATATAGTATATCTCTTAAGCCACTTAAGCCACATCAACCAATTTTACTTAGGGCAAATCCTTAAGCATCCCTACCCTATAAAAAATTAATTAAATTGGGTGATAACCTTAGCTACACCTCATATAATGGTGCCAGTAAAAATTACTTAAAGCGCGATAAATCTATAAATAAATACGCTAGAATACGTTAAGCTTTACATCCGAGATAGTACGAGAAGGTTTTATATGAGCCGGGGTCAAAGTTGTACGTTGTGTGTGGCACCGCCTACACATAGATGAAAACCCCTATCTCAGGACCTACTTTACCGATCTCAACCAAATTTGATGTGTAATATTATCTTGATATTCCCATGTTCTAGTGAAAAAATGAAATCGAACTAAAACTACGCCTACTTCAAAATAACACAATTTTTAATTCCCTTTCCAGTATGCAAAGCAAGCATCAATAAATGTATCGGGATACAATTTTGCCTGAATAGTGCGCTTACAATAGGATACTTTATGACCAAAAGTTGTCAATATCGGAGAATAAATGTTGACACCCCAAGATACCGAACATACCCCCAAGACCACAGCACTGTGTCTATAAAATTCGGAGAAACTCCTTTCCAGATAATAGTATTTATGTGCGTCAAAATAGGTTAGATCGAGTAAAAACTTGCAACCCGCTCAAAATTAATATCGGAATTTTCCAGCGTCCGAATCTTTTTTATAAATGACATATAGTAATGCCAAAAATCTATAAAGTCGGGTCACTACTCCTCCCATCTCCTACAAGCCTATGTTAATTATGTATGTATAACTGAAGATTTGCAAACTTCCGTTTGGCTGTATACCGTTTATATTGGTCAATATGTTAGGTATCTTAGCAAAAAATAACTGAACTAATAATGTAGAATATACCGTTGCTTAATGCCGAAAAGTAATACTAGATTTACTTACAATATGTGGGTTAATGAGTACTTTATTTATAAAGTCTTTGAAAAGATGTTCTGTAGTATAACTGAGCAATGTGAAAGTTTAATAATAAAAGCCCAGGCCTTTCTATGTCCCCACTATACCCTGTATAATAATTTTCGACTTTCCGAAACCGTGACCTAACAACGCCATGGTACAGAACTATTAACTACTATTTAGAACGAGGATAGAACTTTAGAGAAGTTCAAAGCCAAACTATAACTATTTCCAAAAAACAACTACCAAAACCTGCAAGGCCTGGTTTACTTCTTTGCGAATACCATATATCCAAGGACTTAGATCCACAACCCAAAAAACAGAGTTTACAAATAATCAGCAAAAATACCAACAATGAATATAGGAAAAAACAACAATATACGCACATATGAAAGCAAATACCTGCAGCTCATTTACTCGTCACTGACCTTTACGGTTTGATGTGATCCTAACAAACAAAGCGCTTTTGCAAATTGTTTACGCAGCAGCGTGGCAGCACTTACGCACCGCAAATTTGACTAGCAAATCAAGCCCAGCGGTTTATCAAAACGAACATTTACGCCTTCGCTCGGATTCAATTATTTGGTGCGAAATTCACAAAACGCAGACAAGCGTGCAAAATTTCCCTTGCTTTGTTGCTGCTCAATTGATAGTTGGCAAATTGCACAAACGATCAAATCGTTCGAACACAAAGTAGCAAGCCAAATGCAAACGCTCAAATGCACCCGCCCAAATATTAATTGCTGGAGGGCAAATAATCCATGCTTTTGCTATTTGCATAGAAGTACTTTACGCAACACTCGTCCACTTTTATTTATACAGTACTTTTGGGCACAATACCTCAAATTTTGCATAACAAAAATTTCGGCCACACAATATTTGTGCGAGGGATCATATCGAATGATATGTGCTGTTGTTGCGCAGTGGATTAGAATATTAGCTACGAGGATACGGTGGTTGTGGCAATCATTTATCTACCCATATGTACTTATATGCATGTATGTATATATGTATGTATTCATGAGAAAAGGCATACGTGCATATATGAAAATTTCGGACATGTGCAGTTAGTTAATTTCGTTGAGGAGGTAAACTACAAGGGAGAAACAGCCCATACTTGACCAAATGCCAATAAAAAGAATACGAGAGTTGAATACTAGACATTCTTGTAAGTATAAACATGTAAACATAAGTTTATAAAAAAATAAACATCGAAATTGCTTAAAATAATTTTTATTATTATTACATCAAAAACTAACATAACTAATTAATATTATTATTCTTAAAACATTGTACAATGAGTGTGGCACCTTTCATCAATTGGTGAAGTCCTATGTCTTTGCTTTAATCAAATTTGGTGCTTAACCTACTTGATATTCATATTTTAACTGTGATATACTGCCCAATTTAAATTCCATGTGATTATTTCACTTTACACTATATATGTATGTATGTATGTGACTCAATCACCAAAAAGTTATTGGAATAAATATTTGCACAAATAATGCCTATAAGATACATATATCATCTCACGAATAAAATTTGTCGTATTATCTGGTAATAGTGTGTCATCATACCTAAAATAGATGAAATTAGGTCAATACGAGCCTTATACCTACTTCAGTTTGGCAATATACCAAGTATATACATACTTATATACATACATAAGTACATATACATATAAGATACCTTAGGAAAATTAGATGAATAATTATAATTATATATTTAATACCGATATTGTGTGAGGAAACGGACAACAATTTAACCCAGCTCCCACGTACTACATATGTATGTATGTACATACATATGTGTATTTGTGGCACTCATTTAATATCGCATATCTATGGCATTTATTGCAAACATCGCAAAATGGTAATATTACAAAAGAGCAGTACATTTTTTACATGCAATTTATTTTGCGAAAAAGTTGCAACTACACGAGACTATTTTCAGTGACATTCCTGGCAATTTGTCGCAAATCAGAATCAGTTAATGGTTCGTTTCGCTGTAAGATGGAAAATTTAAGCACCCCGTTCAAATAATTATATGTACAATACTTCAACTTTAATTATAATATTATTAAAAGCAACAATAAAAGAAAGTGTATTTTTTCTCGGCTTTTATAATTAAAAGAACTAAATTAAAAGAACTAAACATTAAACACAAGGATGGAGTCATGTGTAGAAGTTCACGCACGTGAGGAAGGTTCTCTGATCGCCATTCACTTGGGAGTGGCCAGAAACGATTCTTTTACATATGACTCAAGCAGCTCACGACTTCCGGTCTTTGACCAAGTATCCTCTGGGTAGCCTAAGAACATCCGTTTGGAGGCGAGGTAAAGTGAGAAGGCGAAACATCCCCTCCACAGGGTTGTGCGCTGGGTTTGGGATCCGTCACGTTAAAAAACGCACCCAATGAAGAGAACAACAAGCCTCGGATGAGTGACCCCCTTTTGATGACGACTACGGAAAACGAAATAAGGATTACGATTTAAGGGCATGCAAATGGAATATTCGGTCCCTTAATTGGGAAGGGGCCGCTGCCCAGCTGGTTGATGTCCTCGTTAGAGTGAAGGCTGAGATCACCGCCGTCCAAGAAATGCGATGGACGGGACAAGGACTGAGACGAGTAAGTCCTTGTGGCATTTACTACAGTGGCCATATAAAGGAGCGCAAATTTGGTGTGGGATTTGTGGTGGGAGAGAGACTCCGACTCCGTCGCCGAGTACTGTCATTCACCCCGGTGGATGAACGGCTAGCCACAATCCGCATCAAAGCGAAGTTCTTCAACATATCGCTGATCTGCGCCCACGCCCCGACGATGTGACCAAAGATGCCTTCTATGAGCGCTTGGAGCGCACCTATGAGAGCGGCCTCCGCCACGATATCAAAATCGTGCTTGGGGATTTTAATGCCAGGGTGGGCAAAGAAGGTATCTTTGGCACTCCAGTGCCCGAAATATGGTTATCTGTAGAACTAGATTCCAGCATAGAAAACTTCACCAAGCTACCTGGCTGTCTCAGGATTGAACAGCCAATAACCAGATCGATCATGTTGCGAAAGACCGAAGACACGTCTCCAGTGTTCTAGACGGGCGTACGCTCCGAGGTCCTGACATCGATTCGGACCACTATCTTGTTGCAGCCAAGATTCACGCCCGCCTCTGTGCAGCAAAAACGCACGTCAAAAAACACAACGAAGGTTTGACATCGACAAGCTACAATCACAACAGACAGCCGAACGATTTTCTACTCGTCTTGTACTCCTACTCTCTGAAAGCACTCGTCAACAATTCGGTATAAGGGAATTGTGGGACGGCATTTCAAGCTCCTTACGTACAAGAGCTGCAACCGAAACCACTGGTTTTTGGAAAATGCAAAAGAACAGCAGTAGTATCTGGGTGCTAGGGAAAGTATTCACGCGATTTTAACCAAGTTTACATTATTATTAGAAAGAACTTCAATAAGATAGCTCACATATTGGTCGATATTCTGTATGTTGTATTATGTAAAGAACCGAAAGTTTTCTATATTAGGTATATGGGAGCTAGGGGACTTATTGGCTCGATTTCACCCATTATTGAAACAAGGTACACCGCAATCGATAAAATATGGTCTGTGAATTTCAAAAATATATGTATCTCACAGAACGACTAACGTTTTAGGTAAAAAGCCATAGGCTCGTATTGAACATATAGTACATATAACAATATTGATTTCAACAATTTTTAGACATGAGATAAATCACCTCAAAGTCACTATACTCGTATATGCAAAGTTCTATTTATATAATTTTATTAGTGATTGATTTATATACATATACAATTTTAAAGTCGGAAGGAAGCTTGCGTTCAAGTGTTTCAAACTTGGAAGAGTATAAAATAGATATGTACATATATGTAAATAGTAAGACCAAACCGTTATCCTGTGATCATTATATAAGCAACCTACATACATACATTGTTCTCATTGAATTCAGCCAACTGAATGTATCTAAATGATTACATTACCACAACTATAAGATTATAAATAGAATGCAAGCCAAATGTATACAAATTTATTTGTCTATCCAAATTCATTCACACATATACATATGTATATAGTGTATGCATTTATAAATACCCATGTGCATGGGTGCGTTTGGATGTAAAGCGACTGAACTTGACTTTGACTTTCCTTTTCATTTTGAGAATTTGAATGGACTTACCCCACATTAACAACATAAACTAAAATGCCACTGCATACGTACAGACATATTCGCTGGCGTAGTACATTTAGTTACATACAAAGGTACAAACGAGCACAGAGATACTTCATGAATCTATGATTTTCTATTTCTCCATGTGTGCATCCTTACGTTGGCACATGTGTACATATTTATTTGTTGTTGCATATTCTTAGAACATACATATGCCTACACACACATACACATACATAAATTTGCGAACGGATCCATATGTACATTTAGATGTGTGTGCTTTTAATGTTTATGGACGAGAACGCTTTGAAATTGTGCGCAAGTGTGACTGGCATATAACGTCATAAGCAATGAAGTCCGAAAATAAATAAACATGTGTATCCGATGGATACCGAGGCGCACTTAACGGCGCATCGATGCATTTGGTGTATGCTCGAATGTCGCCACATCTGTAGCGATGGAACGCCGGGCTGTGCGAAACGGACAGCCGCATATTACGTATGTATATACTTTTCATTCAACATAACATAACAAAAAACGTATGGATAGATACACACATATGTATGTACTTACACACATATAAATATCCTATATAAGTAGATGGTGAAGACACCGAAATGTTATGTTTCCATGCCTACAAGTACTTCAAATTGCCAGTTTTGACTTCGACGGGCATATTCGTTGTTCTTTCTTCAATGTCAACAACAACGGGTCAATCACTTGAGAATTTTCAGATTTTCAGTACTCCTGCCTCAAGGGTGAATAAGTATTAATCTGCTATTTTGAATTAATGTCCGTTTCTTTCACTAAAAATGTATTTGGCTGCCGTTAAGAATTGGGGAACGATGGGGATGTATTTAATAAGTACAGAAATATGTATATACCCGTTGCATTTGGTGCTTATAAATACATACATATGTACATATGAATGCACGGATGCACATATGCATGTATGGAAGTGTAGTGATGTATGCTCGAAGTCTTAAAGAGTTTGTACGTTTGGGTAAGCGCGACTGCGGTTGACATTGACACGGATGCATCTTTGTCTGTCTATTTATTCTCCGTTTTGCATGTTCACCAGTTCAGTTTTGTTCATTTATTCAGCCATCCCTATATCCGTCTGTCCACTCCATTCGTGTAGTCTATGCGGAGGGTGGCTATTTTTAGTGTCCGTTATGTTTTATTATGCGTGTGTATCCTCGCTGTATCATAAAAATCTACGAAAAAGCCAAACACTTTTCATAAGGCTGACGACTGCTCTGCATGGGATCTGTTGGTATAAAATGAACATGTTTACACACCAAAATGCCCTCTTACGTCCATATACACTTTCGTATGTGTGTATTTATATAGCTACATAATATTTCATACTGTCCAAGTGAAATACACACATATCATAATAGGGGGAGTATATATTTTTATATTTGAGGTCAAATATATAACGGTGAAATCAGAATAATCTACTACGTGAGAGGCCAAACTGTTCAAGAAAAATATCAGTTTACATCTAGAATTTAAAGACAAAAATCGAACTGGCCAGAAAATCATTATAATAAGACTAATATTTTGAAAAGTAAGTTCAGAAAAAGTAAGGCATTGCTAAGTTCGGATAACCGACATTTTATGCTCTGGCAACTTGCAAAGATCAAAGGCGTTGTTAAACCTTCAGGTGTTATCCAAACTTCATATTAAACAAGTAAGGAAGGGCTAAGTTCGGATGAAACCGAATATTTTATATTCCAGCAACTTGCAGGAATCAAAGTCTGAGAAATTCCTTCAGGAAAATATGGGAGTTGGAGGTAGTACGTAGTACGTAAGGTTTCGAAAAAATGTAAACTATAGACACTGGAGTCCACAGTTCCGGTATTTGAGGGCTTGAACAGTTTTGGTTGTATTTGGACACTTTTTGATCGTAAGGTGAGATATTTTAAAGAAATTATTGGTGCCAAGTTTTATATCAATTGCTTCTTTATTTTTGCACTAGAAAGTGAAAGAATCAATTGAAATTCAAAATTGTGCTATATGAGAAGTAGGCGTGGTTGAAGTGCGATTTCACTCATTTTTGGCCTGATTCATAAAAACGTGAAAATAATGCGACGTACCGTATTTAGTCGGAATCGGTTGGTCGGGTCCCGAGGTATGTGATTTTACCTAAAAGTGGGCGGTATGACGCCCATCGTTCAATTTTTATTCTGGCTTCCACAAAGCCCTCTCATACCATCTCGGGTGTAAAATTTTATGTCTCTGTCGTATTTAGCTATTGATTTATCGCACTTTCAGTAGTTTTTAACAGTACCATTATATGGGAGTAAACGGGGTTATATTGGACGCGGGGTATATGGCAACTTCATACTGTTGTCAGGAAAGGATTTGCTCCGAATATCAATTACATGTCTCACAGATTGACCAATATTTTCCATAAAATATATACTGTAGAAAGTGGAATCCACGTATACGGTATATGAGGGCTTAAACAATTCTAGTTTGTTTTTGACAATGTTTGGGCATAAGATGGCCTACTCTAAGTTCACTATTCGGGTAAAGTTTATGCCAATACAATCATTGACGCTTGAGTTTAATATTTTGATTATGCCCATTTTAGCACAGTAATACAGGTATAGAAATATGCTATTACATACCAAATGTGGTCGGTTGAGCAGGTCCTGAGATATGGTTGTCACCTCAATATGGTGTCCAGCCTTAGCTTATTTCAAGCCTTCTCGAATTCGGTGACTAACTGAGCTTGCAACTCATAGCAGTTAAAAATTAGTTAGAAGTTGATGGCTACACATGCATATACATATGTACATACATATATGTATATACATAGACAAGACAGCAGACACGTTCGAGAGCGCCCTAGAGAGAGTGATTATAGAGAGATGGCTGTAATATAAGATAACCTCCGCCGAAGAAATTTGCGGCGCATTACAAACAGATTTTGATACTAACGTTTTTGAGACAGACTGGAGTGCAACAAAATGAAGAAATTGCCACGCTGAGAAAGCTCTGTCACTCAACCCGACGTCACCTACAACGCAATCAAAGTGGCGAAAGCGAAACCGTCTCTAAAAAACAGTTAAAAACCACAGGAAACTTCTAAAGTCAGCTAGTATCCGCAGCAAAAGAAACTGTTTTGAAAAGATCTTTGAAGAAGCGAATATAGACTTCTGGGGAACTGTTTATACAAACTGTATGTTCAAATTCCAAAATAAGCGGCAGCAATCCAAATGAGCTTCGTTCATAAAGAAAGTCGTCAAAGCATTATTTCCGACGTACGCCCCGATTACTAGCACTGAGCGACGAAACGAAGCTACTGAATGACCACCCCCACTGGTTACAGAAGAACAACTATTGCATGGCATACCAAACATACTAGTGCTAAAAGTAGGCATAATTTTAAGTCCACTTTTTTCGCTAAAATGTACAACGTATGTATAAAAGAAGGATGTTCCCCAATTCCTGGAAAGTCCAGCGCCTGGTTTTAATCCCAAAATCAAAAAACCACCAAGTGAACCTTCATCGTATCGACCTCTATGTATGCTCGACGCAATGGGGAAAATGTACGAAAGCATAATAAGAAACCGCTTGTAGTTTGCAATCCAGGAAGCCGGCGAACTATCATAAAGACAATACGGATTCAGCTTATGTATGATAGGGTGCTAAGAATTACACAACCAAAAACGTTAATACGATCTTATAATGGTAGCTGTAGCTAAACAACTTGACGATCACAAAACAGATGTATTTCTCATAAGCAGCGGGGAAATATAATTCTCACGATAGGATTACTTCGCAGCCACAGTTGAAGAATTTGGGGCTTATATTAGACTCCAAACTGACATTCTAGGAGCACTTGGCATACACATCAAATAAAGCAAATAAGACTTACAATGCCTTATAAAGAATTATGGCATGCTGCTTCAGTATGGATACTGGCACTAGACAGAAAAGCCTATGCCAGAGCAATAAATGCGGTGCATAGGCTCACAGCAATAAGAGCAACAAGAGCTTTCCGAACTATATCCAGCGAAGCAGCTGAAGTACTAGCTAGTATGCTGCCCATAGACAGCCGGGGAGACGAATTCACGAAATTATGTGAGTTATTCGCGGTAATTACAGAAATCAAAAACGAGAGGAGGGAAAGAAGAGCATAATTATAAGGCAGCAACCAAAGGATGGTGGACTCACAGACTTATACCTGACATCTATACATGGATACCTAGACAATATGGTAACCTGAATTTCGACCTGCACCAAATATTAAGCGAGCATGGGTGCTTCAGATGCTACCCATACAAATTTCAAAATCATGTAAATCCGCATTGATTACGGAGTCTATAAAAGACTCTGAACACGTGTTTTTCCATTGTCCTCCGTTTCGAAACATAAGGGAAAAGTTATACACTGCACTATGTGGCAGTGTAACACTGGAAAATTTGCTTGCATTTATATGTCAGTTCTCTGACAAGTTCGCGAAGCGGCAACTTCTATCAGGATCAAATTAAGCCAGTTACAGCAGAATGTAAAATGTCTTGTCACTCCCATGAAGTAATACCTTATCTGATGATTCCGTAGGAGAGTCTTGAGTTGGGTTCGGTTAGGATGCTACCTCTTATTATAAAAAAAATTTTACGTCATTTTTGAAACAAAATTCCGAGCAGAAGGAAGTTTGCGATCAAGTGGCGCCAAATCGCCATTGCCGAAAATTCTTAAAATTAATATACTTATATAACATATAGTCTATATACCCAACAGAGAAGCAACGTTAAATATATACATACTATGTGCAGAAGAAGGTACATATGTATATGTATGTGTAGTATTTGCGAATTTTAAAAAGAAGTTTTTCAAACGTATTAACGCGAAGTAGACAACATGGAAAGCAGTGGCATGATGTTTTTTAAGGAAATTGGTTTTACTTTAAAGAACATAATCAAGGATATAATAGCCTCTCTTTAATTTATCTTCATTGTGAGCGATGTGAGTGAAATATAAGATCCTTCACGTAACGGGATCAACATCCTGCATAGAAAATAACTATAAAGCAGCGGTAGTGCGGTAATAAACACAACAAAATAAGACGAAAATAATGAAGAAAACACACAATACAACTAACGGTTCACTTTTATTCAAAACAAACACTCAAATGAATACGACAGATGAGAAAGGTCCTTGATCTAAAATTACACACGCCGCTTTTTATTAAATTTACAATTCCCATAAACCAATGTGCCTGATCCGCGCAATCGCTCACACAAATGTACACCAGCGCAACAGGTAGAGCGTATGAAACAATATCCCCAAAACAGCATTGTACAAACTCATTCAATGCAGCTATGTTCTATCCATCGCTTATATCTCCATACATAGCGAAGAATGAATGGTCAAGTGTTATCTGAAATATAGTAGGTAAAAAAAATATCAAATCTTTTGTTACTACATTACATATGAGCATGACAATGCGTTTCAATATGCAACAGCTAAAAAAAGCATTTCATAAAATGATATTATAATATTCTATAAAGCTAATTTCACATTTTACCAGAAATAATTTAAATGCACCCTTTGGGTACAGCAATCTAAAGGGAATAGGTCGGTTTAAGTACACTCAGCTTTATTTATTTTGAAGAAATTAAGTCGAAAAAAACTTAAAAAATGGAGGCCATAGTTTATGATCCAATATTATTAATTCCAATTATTCAAACCAGATTGTGTGATGAATACAAGTATGGCATATATACGAGGTGTGTTCAAAAAGTATCGCGACAGTTTGCTGACAGTTTTCTTCGATTGCAGGGGCGTGGTGCATCGTGAGTTCTTGCCACAGGGAAGAACGGTCAATAAGGAATATTACCTGCAAGTTATGCGCAATTTGCGCGAAGCAATCCGCCAGAAACGCCCGGATTTGTGGAAGAACAAAAATTGGCTTTTGCACCACGATAACGCCCCTGCTCACACATCGTTGCTTGTGCGCGACTTTTTGGCCAAAAACAACACACTAATGATGCCGCAGCCACCGTATTCCCCAGATCTGGCCACCTGTGACTTTTTCTTGTTCCCTAAACTGAAGAGGCCCATGAAAGGACGACGTTACGCTTCTCTTGACGAGATAAAGACGGCAGCGAAGGAGGAGCTGATGAAGATAAAAAAAATGATTTTTTGAAGCCCTTGGCACAAGTGTATAATATCTCATGGGGATTACTTTGAAGGGGACAAAATAGATATTCATGAATAAATAAATAATTTTTGAAAAAAAAACACAAAATTCGCGATACTTTTTGAACACACCTCGTATATACTTATATATATAAAACTTATAATACCATAAATTCATAGTAGAAAGCGCTGTACTAGGTGTTTTGGAATATACAGATCTAATCGAAACTTTTATCATTAATCTCTTTATTTGAACAATAATTGGACGAACAATTGCATATCGTTGTGGTATTATGATATTCTCTTTTCAAGAAATACATATATGTAAAAGCAACAACAAATTTATCGAGTTTAATTCGTACAAAAGAGTACGCGGAGACCTTATTAATGTGGTATAGCCGCTATCTTCAATCCTACCTAGTTTTGTTTTGCACATTTTAGATCACTTTTACTATTGTGAATGGTTCAAATGAAAAATGAAAATACAATTTTTTTGTATTTTTAAAACTTAAGACTTACTGCAAAGTGTTTTAACGCGATGAGAAGATATACATATCTACCAAGAAGTAATAGGAGCCCAATCGCGCATGCGTCCGAAGACATGTAAGCGCATAATAGCACCACGAGGACTGCACGTTTGTTTCAGCATCTAGTATGGTTTATTCTATTCGCTGCAGGGTGAAGCTTGACAATCGAAGACAGCTTTTAAATAAGACATCTTAATATCATGAAGTATTGTAAATATATAGTAACGGTATAATCGGGAGTTCTTTTTTTATTATACTTAGTTGCAAAATATCATTGACGCTTTATGTGTGAAGTTTTATATACATATGTACACTTTGAATTAATACATTTTTCTGAATAGTTTAAAGCTAGCTGGGTGGTTAAGGGGTTAGGGGTAGTCAGAGGCACGAAAAAATTAGAGTTTTCAGTATTCTTTGTTTGCTATTAAATCATGCTATTTTACAAAAGTAGTAATATGGCATTATTATAGGATGTATTGACTTGAAGTCACGAAAATTTCAAAAAAAATGTAATTTCCATAGGTATAGTTGTTTGTGTTGACCCTGTTCCAAAAAAAGGTACTTGCAGTGTCAAGCATAAGTCCTTGGAGATTCATCTAAAATCAATCGGACAAAAAAAATTAGTTTTATAAATATATAATCCCGGGCCTGATCGAAGGATTTTTTTTTCAAAATTAACAAAATGGCGGCCTCAACAAATTTTTTTTTAAATTTTTGCGAAAAAATCAGCAGTTAATTGGTCTTAAAAAATAGAAATTTTCGAAAAAATAAAAATTCTTCGATCAGGCCCGACTTTATTATGTATTATAAAAGCTGTCATTAAAATCTACTGAACGGTTTTCGAGTTACACTTGTCACCGGTTCAAAAAACATAGTTTTGAGAAAAACGCGTTTAAAGTTTCACACTAGCGCTTTGAAGTGCCCGAGCTTTTTTTGTTATTTGTGGAATAACTCAAAAACTAATTATCGGATCAACGTGAAATTTTCGGGGAATATTTTTAAGATATCACACTTAACGAAAATGCAAAAAAAAAATAATTTTTTGAAAATTCTAACTACCCCTAACCCCTTAAGTCAGGGTTTCGCTGGTTTTTCTTGCGTTCATTATGGTCGTGCTTGAGACAATAAGTTGATAAGTTAATTTTTCTCTTTTACAATTTTGTTCCTTTATATTTATTATTAAATACTCCGCCGATCTTGGTTTGCACTTTTTTTATTCGTAAATCATAACTTTAGGCAATATAAAATGAAAAAATAACATCGGTAGTGTGATGAATGATGATCCAATCACCAACTTCACAACTACTGTTATACAACGTCGTTATGGAAAGCCAAAATATTGCTTATGTACATATGTACGTAGTGGACAACAATTCACAACGGTCAACAGCATTTTTGGTCACGGGTTATACATACCTTATATTTGTTGATTTTATAACTCAAAATAAGAATAAAAATACAAAAATTTAATGTGTGCTTTTATGTATAAAAAGTGGAAAAATTTAACTCAATAAAATATAAAAAAATTTTACAAATAAATGATATGTATGTACATATAATAAGATATAAAAACAATTTTAAAATAGTCTATAAATTTAAAAAATGAACAGTTTTACTTTTCTTGTCATGTAGAAGTTTCTCTTATTTACGCCCAAACATATCTCAAGCTGAAACCACACACTACTACCTTAAAACTTTTCCGGGAAAATATAACTATCCGTAATATTTTTATATAAACTGAAAGTTTTGAAAAAAAATTCTTCAAATATTTTTTAAATCATCACCTGGTTCCCTTCAAATTTTTTGCCCTGCAAACTTCATTCCTCTTTTTTCACCTCGATACCAGTCTATACTAAAACTTAACATACAAGGTGCGTTCCAAAGTAAACGGGTCTTTTTGAATATAGCGCCCCCTGGTAGCGCCATCTACATATACATATGTCGATTGGTGCGTTAGAATCTGCTATCTATAACGATTGGTCAATGTGCGAGACACATAGTTCAGGGATAAGATTTTCCCGACAATGGTATATCTGCGTATCAAAAATGAAAACTTGACATCATATTAGCCCTCATATAACAAACATATAGTATAACAATCAGGTGACTTTCCTCCTTATGATTGGTGATGGTACATATGTATGTATGTGGCATATTAATAGAAGGTGGTATTGGCAAAAATTGATAAAATCGGATCGCTACTACCCTCAACTCTTCAGTTCAATTGATGGAACAAGTTTATGGCGATGATTGCCTATCATAGTTATAAGCGCAGTGTAAGATATATTTAAACCATTCCTTTTGATGTTCCAGCAAGTGATTGATGATTTCAGCAAGTTTGATTGGGTGAACTTCAGTGGTTTGGAAGATATGTATGTATGTATGTACATATGTACATTTATAAATTTAGACATTGGCCCACGTCAGTTAAAAAAATATTTGCCCACAAGTGCTCTCTGCGATCCCTTAAATTAAATTACAATTATGTCTTAATTTAGTGCTTAGACACTTTATAAGTTTTCGTTTAATGGCATTTGGTGGGCGTGGCAGTGGTCCAATTATGCCCATGTACGAACTCGTTCTCTCCCAGACAGACGGACGGACAAACATATGTACATCCGGATTTGAAGTCATCTCGTCATACTGGTTATTTACATATCTATATTATAACCCTATACTCGTATCTATCTCGATTAGTTTTAAGTGATACAAACAACCGTTTGGAGAACAAAACTATTATACTCTGCAGCAACATGTCGATATATATTACGGTGCTTCGAAAAAAAATTTTGAATTTTGAAAACCGTTTTAATACGGATTCAAATCAATTAACTCAGCAAATTGCAACACCTGTTGAAATTGTTTTGACACATACATACTACATCCACTTCATTGACCGAAATTGTATCATACGTATACTCAACTGTTTTAGTAGCTGAGAGAACACTTGAAATCCCTAAATTCTTACAAGGAGAGCGAAGAATTACTAAAATCTTTAAAGGCTCCCTTGGAAAAGGATTAATTGGAAACAAATTTGCTTCCGGCATATTTGAAGATTTCAAATCACGCCTTATGTTCTCTTAAAATTACCTTGACCATTTTCACACCGCTACGATCAAACAATGTACACACAGCCATAGATACATATGCACACGCATTTGTATAAACAAACAAGAAGTACGTTTGCAACAAGTGCAAATGCCAGGGAAACCTTTGATGACCATAGCATGATGCCTTACAATTGTGCTAATGATTATTGTGTGTCCCCGCTGTGACCTTTGAGATGCCTGCAGACGTACGTTTTCTATGTGCATTCATATGTATGCAATGCACTCGTATGTCTGATAGCTCTTGAATATTTTTTCCTGGTGTCATATTTACAAACGAATCTAGCATGGACAAAACTCCGAATAAAGACTACCTGCAGCCATCTGGTCACGTTTAGTGACCAAATGTAAAATCTCGGTTATCATCTGGACAATTTCGGTCGAGCTGCACCTTTGCTCCGGCAGCCCAAGAGCAAAAACGGCATACACCATTAGTCATTTTGATCTTTCTGCTGGATTATCTACTGCGCTCAATGCATAACATTGTGTGTGCGTGAAAAATTCCAGCCAACGCTGTTTAAGTGAATATATATTTATGTGCTTAGACTGTTAGCACTTGCTGGGCACTGCTATGAATGTTGCAGCATGTATGAATGTGCGTTCATATAACCGCAAGAAGGTTCGAAACAGGATGTTACATTGCGATTATCATGGACCGTAACCAACACGTTTCATTAACAAATTAGTATAAAAACAATTTTTTAGGATATCAACATTTGTTGTGGATATCCTCATTTCCGCATTGTGAATATCTGCGCAACTTCATAAAGGCCGAATATAACTGTTATCTTCTCTCACCTTGTGTGATCTTTTCACTTAAATAATTATAGATTTTATTTTTTTAAGAAAATAGTATTTTTTTAATCAAATATATGTGGTTATAGATACATATGTATTTAAATTAAAAGTTAAGGTTTTATTTTATATTATTTTTAAACAAGCTGGCTTGCGGCTGCTATCTTTCTTAATTTAATGGTGTTAAAACTAATTACAACTAATTTCTTAATGCAGAATTACACCAATGATTGTAGCGGATCACGCAGATGCAGCGTCAACAGTTGATCGGTTTCGCATTTCGATTTACTGATCGGAAGTGTTGACCTATGTATATACTTGTAAGTACCATATATACAGGGTGGCGCTTGAAACGTGCTACAAAAACAAGCCGTAATAACTTTTTTCTATGGTCGTCATCAAAAGGGGGGTCTCTCATCCGAGTCAGTTGATAATCTTTCATTGGGTGGGCTTTTTACGTGGCGGGTCCCAAACCCAGCGCACAACCCTATGTAGGGGATGTTTCGCCTTCTCACTTTAGCTCGCCTTCGAACTGATGTTTTTAGGCTACCCAGAGGAAACTTGGTCAAAGACCGGAAGTTGCGAGCTGCTTGAGCCATGTGTAAAAGAATCGTTTCTGGCCACTCCCAAGTGAATGGCGATCAGAGAACTTTCCTCACTTGCGTGAACTTCTACACATGACTCGATCCTTCTTTTGGCGGCACTCCCCCGAGTATAGATGGAATCTTATGAGGTTGGCAAACATGTTTGCCTAATCTGGAAGTATCGCAAGAAGGTCGTAGCATTGCGATCCGTATTTTCGTGTTCAAGAAACAAAGCCATCTGTTGCACCATTTATTCAGGCAAATCTAAGAGTTTCGTCTCGCAACTTATCGTTAGCAGACGGAGTTAGAACGATAATTAATAATGACTTAAACCTGTTTTCGTAAAAAGTTCAAATAACAAGCCAGTTAAAAAAATAAAATTTGCTATGCAATACAAAAAATTAAATGTTTTGCATTGATTAAGGGGTAACATGGGTTTACGAGTTTCAAAAAATCTAATTTTTTATTGTCTCATTAAGTTCTAGAACACCTCTAGAATATGGTTCTAAATTTTCAAGTTGATCCGAGTGATAGTTTCGGAGATACAGACTTGAGAACTGGTGCGGTCGAGAATAGCTAGGCCAAGTGCCCCATCAATTGGCAAGATTTATCGAGAAATACTCAACCGATCTTCATGAAATTTTATACAGGTCTTTGGATATAATTCTTGAAGACTTGGACGAAGGACTTTTTTCGTTTACAACTATTATATTAAAAAAAAAAAATGTCATGAAATTTTCACTGAAATTTTTTTTGTTTTTTTTGTAAAAATGTCTGCCAAAAATCCAATTTTTACGTTTTTTCCTTCTTTCAATTTCTAAGTTAAGGTTTTAACTAAAATACGTATTTTTTCACTTTAGATGATCCTGTAAGGAGTTATCCTGCCAACGCGGGCAGATCTTTTTTCCGAGAGGTCACCGGAAATGGCGTCACAATGACCGAGTTTAAAATATTTTTTTCCAAAAATTTCGGAATTTCTTTGTTAACAGTATAAAGAACTCCAACTAATAAATATATTTTATTGTAAACAAAAAATACACACCACCATATACATATGTACATACATACATATGTATATAAAACCTTAAAAGTTATACAACTTCCCTATTTATTACTCATAAATGTTTTTTTCTAACAAATGCGTTTTTAATCAACTTACTTGTACTTGCAAGAGATTGCTCAAAAGTTAAAATTTAAATATAAGGTGCATGCAATTCATATAATGTAGAGCATGGACACCAAAGATGGTGGACAACAGTCCACGATTACTCCTTCCTTCGATGTTAGTTAACCTCTGACTTTGCACGCATAATAAGTAGTGTCGGAAATAAAAGTGTTTATATTATATAATTACCATGCAAAATATACTTATTGTAACAATTAAGTAATTTCGGAATATTACCTATGTAGAATTGGGAGAAAGTGTGGGTTATATGGAAAATCGGTAATTCAGTTTTTATTTTTACAAAATTTATTTCTTACTTATTACACTCTCGCAAATTACACAGCTCTACAAAAATAAATGTAATTCCCATGAACTACTCAGAAATAATGATGCCGCCAAATACCCAGATATTGGTACAGTCTATCTATGGAATTACATCACATGTGAAACATTTACAGCAAAATGATTTTCTCAAAGTGAACTGAGGAATTTAATACATGATCAAGTTAGGAAAGATAAAATAAATTGTCAAAGTGTTCGACGTGGAAGGATATTGTATTAGTGACGTTGGTAAAAAAAACTTAGCTCGGCCAAGTTGAAAGCTGAAATATTTGATGGAGCTCAAATACGACAAATAATGAAAGGAACTGATTATTGTATATCAAATTTATAACTGTTCCAAAAATTAAAGCTCAAAGAAGTTGATAGTCGAAAATTTCCTAGGCTTCCACTAAGTACCAAATTATGAAGAAATTATGCAAAATGCTGATAAACTGGAGCTATCTGTAGGAGCTCATTTGAATATCAAATTAAACAATCCGTAAGAATAAATAGTTAAATTTTCGGATTGTTTTTTAATTATAGGAAGGAACAGGGGGAGCAGTTCATTTGGATCTAAAAGCGATCAAAGAAAGATATCAATGTTAATGGCATCGTCACATGGTGACAGATTTCTGCTAGTCCTTAAAAAAGGACTGAGAAATTATAAAGGAGAAACTCATCAAAAGCATTTTATTGAAATATAACATACATATTTGCCTTTCTGTTTTTTTCAATACAAATTAAAATGTATCTCTAAATTTTAAGATTCAGTTTAATACAAATTGCCAGAACCAAGCACTAAACTGAAAGCCGGGATATGGAAAAAGGTAATCAGAAACCCCAACATATAAAGCAGATTGAATACTCAAGAAGGGAACAGGCACAATGTTGTAATATTTGTTCAAGTAGTCAAAGCGAAGGATGCCTGCAGAGTGAATGCTGAAAGCCGAGCAAAGTGCATACAGGATTTGCTTTTTAGTCATGTAATTTTATTTGTGCTTAGGCAAGTGATAAGAGAAAACACGAATACCACAGTTAAAGAATATTTTGCTTGTAAGCAGCTTTCAATATCGACAAATATAAAACGAGATGAATTTGGCGAATATCACAATTTGTACAAAGGTTTAAGACGTTATCCGCAAAATTTGTTTGAATACATATGTACATATAATATATTCAGGCACCCTAAGGTCTCATGAAATAATTAAGACAGAGAATGGGTCGAGCATCAAAAATTCAGACCATACGGTTTCCGAAAATGTGCTCATAACATACATATCTATGTACATATGTACAAAAAATTTGTCAATTGGTTATTTTATCAGATCATATGTACAATGCTCATGAGTCTAACATATTTTTCTGTAAAGTAAAGAAAGGCTAACAGTCTTCGTGTTTAATATGCATATAAGAATGTTTATAAAAGACTTAATAAATAAACTTTGTTTGAAAATTCAATTCTTGGAACAATTTATTCGACTTCTGTAGTGCAAGCCACGCGGATAAAAGCAACTAACTCGGTTTTATTTAGTTGCGGTTATACAGTGAGTACTGTATCTACGGCAGATTCGTTTTACAGGAATCCGATATGCAACGGAACTGTACAATAGTAGCACATGTGCATCATTTATCAGAAAAATATTAGATGGAACGCTGGAATTTACATACTCACATGTACATATGTATATACATAGTATGTATGCATTTATAAATATAACATATCCAAATAACTTTATACAAGTATATATTTTATGTAAGAGAATGTGTATTTAGAAACATTCGAATAATGAATACTGTGCCACTTGAGCTATTGTCGGCGCCACCGATTAATTGATGAGAATTCGTAAACTACCCCAATTGTTGTTGATGTAGGTCAAAACATATCCGGTATTTCGGTATTTACATATACTATGCATAAGCATTAATGTGTACATATGTATGTATGTATGTATATATTTATATTTATATATGTATTTATATTGCCGGGAAATGCTGGAAAGGAAATGTTAATCACAAACTTACACCTACATAGCCCCATCTTCCATTTAACGGTTACATACGAAAATACTACAAATGCAATAACTGCCAAATCAACAACGATGGTTATAGAAGTTTTGCAATGGATCTGTTTTTAAATGTAGGCGATGAGTGGAGCGTCGCCCATATTTGTTAGAAATACAAACATACATACATACATACATACATACATATGTGTATAGATGTATATGTATAAAAACACTAAGAGTTTAAACGCCCGACAAACGCATTCAAGCTGCTTAAACAGGGTATCCCATTCCAACGCCCTTCTTGTCGACAGTTTGTGCGAGATTACCTCACTTTGATTGCTATAAAGCCAAGCTTGTGTTCGCATCTACATATCTGCATACATATGTATGTACATACAATCACCCCTGCAGTTTGTAGTTTCCTTGTAAAAAAGAAGATCGGTTACGATATTTCGGTCTCTAAAATTTTTAAATGGCAGAAACACCGAGTAGAACGACCCACCATTATTTCTTTTATAACTAAATATTCAGTTTAGAGTTAGTAGCACCAACAACTCTCACGGTCTAAGTAGTATTTGAAATTTTTCAAAAAAATTTAATTAAAAAACCAATTGGATGTTGTCATATTCCTGTAAAAAGAAGTGAACAAATATGGAAGAAGAGTGAAGAAGCGTCAGTCTAATAGGAATCTAATGTAGCGATTATATTGCGCCATCTATTGCGCTCTAGCTGAAACGAGTATATTCAACTGACTACAGGTGGCGCAATTGTATATGTATAAAGAGTGTGGGGAATAAAGTAAAGATTGAATTAAAATTTTTTTGTAAATTCCATTGTTTTACCAGAGAACGTAGTATACATATATATATATATATACGTATGATATACTATTATTATATATTAAATTATTTTTTTGTTCTTTGGCTGTTATTTCTAACCAGAACACAGAGCGTATACAATCCTCTGACAGTATTCGATGCATAGTTTTAGGCTGATATATACATATATACATTTCAACGATCGCGATTGTTTCGTTAAGTTCCCGAGTGCGTAAAAATCTCGTATTTACGATCTTCACTTTTACGTTACACCAGAATTCTGTCTGTTTTGATTCGTAACCATACTATTTCACCTCAGTCTTTTTTATTTTTTTTTTTGCTCTTCTATATGCACATTGTTTGTTTTTTAATTAGAAACATTCAACATATGTAAGTATGTATAGTGCAAATTTTTACTATATTGAAAGTAAAAAAAGTATAAATCTTTTTTTTTCAAATAAAAGGGGGATGTTAATTTTCGAATCATCTTAATTTTGATTGTTTTGATAACCAAATAATCCAAAAGTTGGACCACATTTCAAGTGATCACCATTTGCATATGGACATAGTAGGATTAAAAGTTGCAGTAATTAATAATACATATACACAGTGCAGTGGAAGCTACAAAAATCGTCGATATGTAAAATATATACGAAGCAAGCTCTCCAAAAAGCCGCAAATGCTGTATACATACTCCTAACAATTGAAAGTATCCAACAATTAAAAACATTTTCTGAATCCGGAAAGCTAGCTCTTTGATCCAACATGAGATTTTTTACACGGTAGATACGTTTTGTGGTAAAAACAAACATAGTTACAAGACAGTGATTTTAAAACCGTACTAGATTAAAATTTTTTTATAATTTTTTTTTCAAACGTGTAACTTCGAATCCGTGTAAAAAGAAACCGTGTTCAAAAAGAGTTGGGTTAATTGCAGAACGGCAAAGAGGAGCAGCAATCTATCTATGGCTTCCAAAAAAAAAACGATCAGTTCGAGTGTAAGAACTGGCTAGGTATTACCCTACTGAGCAAAGTGAATAAAGTAATTGCTCGAATTATTAAAAAACGTCTATCGAGTACTTTGGTACCGATATTGAGAAAAGAACAAACAGGTCCTTACCGATCCTGACGGAGCTTTTGGTATTGATCAACGTCAGTTTACACAGCTGGAAATTCCATCGAAAGCAGCCGAAATCATCATTGAAATTCATGGAAATGGAATTGAACATCTCCAAAACATCGATTTATCGCATTTTGATCGAACATTTGATCTTGCGAAAGATTTGTGCACGGTTTGTTAAGCAAAAATTTAATGACGATCAAAAATTGCTCAGAATCCAACATTCGATCGACGCTTGTGACCAATTATTTGACCAAAAATCACATTTTAACCATTAACCACTCCCCGTATTCACCTGATATGGTACCGTGCGGCCTCTTCCTTTTCGGAAAAACGCATGAAAGGAAAATGAAAATGAAAGGAAAGCGTTATGGCACTTTATACTTGTTGTACTTAGGAACCTGTATACAAAGTTTCATCAAGGTATCTCAAGTTACAGCTTGCACGGACATACGGAGAGACAGACAATCAACCGAATTTCAACTTTTCTTGTCATCCTGATCATTAACATGTATATATAACCCTATATCTATCTCGATTAGTTTTGGTGAACAAAACTATAATACACTGTAGCAACAAGTTGCAAGAGTATAAAATTTGAAAGTTCCATTTAACAATCAGTAATTTTTTGGGTCATCACATAGTTCAAAAACGACTTCTTATAGTCGAAATTACATATACTTTGGATAAAACTGAAATACATATGGTGTTATGAATTGAATACTTACAGGAAAAAATTTCTATCAAAATTTCTCCAGATCAAATATTTAATGCCTTTCAATTAATATAGGTAGCGATGGGTTTGACCACATCCAAACGGCTGACATCGATGAATTAATGCAAGAACGACTTAATTGAAATTATAGCCATCAATGAGATTAAAGATGTCGATAGCGACGGAGGTGAAAAAGGTCAGGTTTTAACGGCTAATTCAATTCGTGAGGGCTTGATACAAATTTAGAGCAACCTTTTCTTGCTCATTATCCTAACATGGAGGGTTTGTTACAATTCCAAAGTAAATTTATATCTTGTGTTTCGGGGTATCAAGAATTATCTAAAGCTAATAATGAACATACATAATTCTGCATTAGAACAAAGACCCAACAGATGTGTTAGACATATCTTCTGACGACAGTGCTATTTTTAAGTCAGTCCATAATAAACGTGCACGAGTTTCCTAGTTTTATTTAATTTTTAATTTTTTTGTAATTATGAATTTAATTTAAGCTGTAAATTAAATAATTGGGATACTCACAACCCGTCGTAAAGCAGATCTTCCCCTGTCCCAATATATTGATTTCCCACCGATTTTTATAAGTTATGATATGTCTGATATTTTAGTGAATAAATTTTTCGTTGATGATTTCCTTATATACACAATATATTGTATTTTGCCCTATTTGAGTTAATTAGCTCGATTTTAATACATATAAGTATAACTTAGCCCGACCGATTCCTATGAAGCCCTTCTATATCATTTTGGATTTTGATAAGGTTATGTATGTTAAGATATTAGTGTTTGATTGATTTAGCTTTAGAGTTATGCAAAACATGTGCATTAAAGCAATTAGGGTGTGGCGCCACGCCCATTTTATAAAAATGTTAAATCACGAATTCTTCTTCCTACTTCCATACTTTCTTCGGAATTACAATCTATGAAAAAATTATTGCTTATAGTTTCTCACTTTGGCGTCATTTTGTTGTAGACACAAGTGTACCACGCTTCATCAAGATACATATATTAACTTTTGAACTTGTCACATCATCTTCATTTGTTTGATATACATAAATAACACTATGTAGTACATACTTATATCTAGCTCAAATAGTTTTAGGTATTGCAAGCGTTGGGTGAACAAAGCCTGTTATACCATGGAGAAATTTGTTCCGAGGGTATAAATAAAGGCAACCCAGAGATAGTATAAAAATAACACATGTATTAACAAATAATATTTATAACAAGTAAGGAAGGGCTAACCGAACATTTAATAATCTTGAAACTTGCAAGAATCAAAGGCAGGGAAATACTTTAAGGTGTAAAACGAATCAGATAGAGTAAAGTCAGCCTGATGTTCGAAAATCCTGATATTAGTTATATAGGGGCTAGGCCAAGTTTTCGTGCAAATTTATCTCTTTCGGGCACAAAGATACACTGTTATGAATAAAACACGCTCTCTTATTATACCCTGAACAGGGTATATTAAGTTTGTCACGATGTTTGTAACACCCAGAAAGAAGCGTCGGAGACCCTATAAAGTATACATATAAATGATCAGTATGTTGAGCTGAGTCGATTTAACAATGTCCGTCTGTCTGTCTGTCCGTCCGTCCGTCCGTCCGTCCATCTGTATATATACGAACTAGTCCCTCAGTTTTTAAGATATCCTTTTGAAATTTTGCAAACGCCATTTTCTTTTCAAGAAGCTGCTCATTTGTCGGAACGGCCGATATCGGACCACTATAACATATAGCTGCCATATAAACTGAACGATGGGAATCAAGTTCTTGTATATAAAACTTTCACATTTGACAATGTATCTTCACCAAATTTGGTATAGATTATTTTCTAAGGCTACAATGTAATCTCCGAAAAAATTGTTCAGATCGGATTACTATAGCATATAGCTACCATACAAACTAAACACATAGTTACTAAAAGAAATGCACCTGTGAAGGGTATATTAGCTTCGGTGCAGCCGATGTTAACGTTTTTCCTTGTTTTCATTGGGATCACTCACATATTGGCCGATATATGCGAAACAAAGCCAGCCGAAGTTCGAAAATTTTTATATTAAGTATACTTGTATGATGGCTAAGGGAAGTATTGGTCCGATACATCCCATTTGTGTCTTACAGACATAATATTATAAGAGAAGGCTTATTCCTTAATTTCAGTTATATATATCATACATTAACCGACATTTTCGATCTAAAGTCAACTATAAGCACCGGAGTCTAAATATTGGGTACCTAGGGGCTTTAACAGTTTTTATTGGATTTGCACAATTTTTGGTCATAAGGTGTACACTCTAAAAACATTATCCGTGCAAAGTTTTATCGCGTTATATTAATTCCTTCTTGATTTGTGTACTGAAAACTGAGCGAATCAAGTGGAATTTAAAATTGTGCTATATGGAAAGTGGGCGTGGTTGTTGTACGATTTCGTTCATTTTCATAACGTTATATAAAAATGTAAGAAGAATCCCACGTACTAAATCTGATTAACTGCATTAATCCGGATTAATTTAGGAGTTAGTGAAGATAACTCCGCTGCTACGCCAATGGCCAATTTTAATATATTGTGATTGAAAAACAAGCAACAGAGACAGCAGTTTTTCAAAATTTCAATAATAAAACAAAAAGTTTTGTGTTATGATGTAGTTTTAAAAATATCGTATTAATATGTGTTCGTAATAAAAAATGGTTTTGTAAAAATTTGTCGGCTAACAGCCGCAATGTTTATCTTCTATCCATTTGCATCGAAAATATTTTTAAAATGACAACCAGCTGTTTAGCAGCCGTCTGTCACCTACAAATTTGGATCTGATTAAGTGCGCAGTTAATCCGGAATAACGCTGCCCTCTGTCGAGGCTATTAACCACACATCCAACATTGAAAGCGAAGCAGCCACATGGGAAAGCAGATGATGCAGTAAATTATTCAGCAGAGTTCTGTTTTCTTTCTATTTGCTCAACCAACCAATAATATCCTTAAACTTCTTATAGCCATTTTCGTGTACAACGCGTTTCTTAGAATTGCCTTGACGCGTTTTCCGCTAGCTGCCGTATTTGCTGTTGATTGCACTTTAACATACACCGAACTTTGGAAGTTTAATTAACTTCTGGAAATATAATGGAAAGTGCACTACTTCAGATACAGTACATACATATCTACGTAAGAATTTATTTATATATATACATGTATGTACACGGCAACCGAAAATTTAAAACATGTGCGAAAGAATTAGTATTCCAATTTCGCGTTTCCAAATCATCGCCTTCTCAATGGCTAACAGCTGTGTGGCGTAATGTTAGGTAAAGCACACTTCCTACCACCCCAATTTAACCCTGTTAATGAAATTCCGAAAATGTAAATTTTTCAAGTATTCACATATCAGTTTGCGCCATCTCATATTCAATTTACAAATATACACATCTATCTCATTTCTGATTGCTTTGAAATTTATCTACCACCCATTGACTGTAAAGAGTCCACTTATGTAGAGTATGTAACACTTATTGATTCACACAAAAAATACTTAATTTTTTTCTAAAAAAAAGCGGAGGAATCGACCATATAGGCTATAGGAAAAATTACTGAATTACGAATTTATAAAAACCGATTACTAAATGTCAAAATGTATCAGAATATATAAATATACGCTATACTGAACAACCTATGTATTCATACGGACAATATTTAGTACATATTATATAAAACCTATGAACTATTTTAAAAGAAAAAATTAGCATAAAAATCAGAAATAATCAAAAATCGAGTTTCAGCACAAGACTAGTTGAAACAAGCGCGGAAGGGCTAAGTTCCGGTGCAACCGAACATTTTATACTCTTGCAACTTGAAAGAATCAATGCCAGGGAAATAACTTAAGGTGCAAGCCGCCAACTAAATGATCGGAATCCAAGCAGTTATTATTATTATATAATACATACATATAAGTATATGTATATATCGTCACCTGAAATGCAAAATAACGTAACAACATTTTCGGAAATTTACAGATGTATGAATGAAACACGAAATAAAATGGAACATGAGTGAAACAAAATTTTAATATTGGTTAAGACTAGTTTATATTTGATCGAAGAACCAGAAAATGTTGAACATATGTAATATTATGTATGTAATTTGAAGTAGTGAAGCGTAATGTTACATATTTGTTATATGGAGTCTAGATCAAGTTTTATCCATTTTACTGGCGTGAAGAAAAGCGCTCCCATTTTATTGAGATACATAACTCAAATGTTGGTCGATATATGCGATATAAAGTCACTTGGACGTTCGAAAATCGTTGTACCGTCTATTACATAGGGCTAAGAGAAGTATTGAGGTTTGGAACAGTTTTTGTTGGATTTGAACAATTTTTGTTCATAAAGTGGCATACTGTACGAGCAAAGTTTTATTCCGTTATTTTAATTTTAGTAGTTTTTAATAGTACCGTTATATGGGGAGTGGTTCATTTTTACGTGTGGGCAAGGTCTTAAGCACCCCTAAGGAATTTGTCCAGAGCGAATTTGGGTTTTGTACCTTAACTGGTTTAGGAGATATGTAATTACAATAAACTAGTTAGTGGGCGGGGCCACGCATTTATTAGGTGTAGAAAGGGTCCGATTACGCCCATTGCAATATCAACCGTCTTACCATGCCGACAAACATATGTACCTAGTTGCATTAAGATATCTCAATTTTTACTCAAGTTACAGCTTGAACAAACTGCCGAAAGATAGTCATCCGGATTTCAACACATATTTTCGTCCTGCTCATTCATATTTATATATGTATACTTATATAAGTCGATTAGTTTCAGGTGATACAAGCAACCGTTAGAGGAAAAAAACTATTATATTCTGTAGCAACATGTTGCAATAGTATAAATATGAGTAAGTGATAATGCAATATCAATATGTACTCGAAGGTGTTGATCGAACTTGATCGGTAACAAGCAACTTGTTAGAAAAGCATAACATTGTTAAATAATACTTTATACAAATACTACCTGTCATTCATCTATCCACCCAAAAACGAGTAAGTAATAATGCTCCATTTTTAGAATATTTCGAAATATTATACTTTAAAAGCAAAGTCTGTTTGTTAAGCAGGAACAACGAACTCATTGAATACAGTCCACGAAATAAGTATAGTGTACAAGCTAAAAATCTCTTTTATGCATCTTTAAATTTCATATGATTATGTTTTATATTATTTATTAATGGAATCAACATCGAGAATTATTTACACAATATTTAAAACCAAAAATTACTACTTATTAATAAAATAATTCAAAAATTCAATACACTTGGTACGAAAAAAGTATAGCGTACAAACAAATATTTCATATTAAATCAAACTTATTCGAAGTGTTAATAACTAATATGGTTACCATTAGCCAAAATAACGGTGTTTATGCGCCTGGGCATGGATTCAATTAGAGAGCGAAGGGTGGAAATGGGTATTTTCTTCCATTCGGCTTGAATGCATTTCCTTAGATCTCTAACAGTATCAAATTGTCGACCACCGGAATAAACTTGCTCCGAAAGTATGCCCCAGAGATTTTCCATTGGGTTTAAGTCGGGACTTATAGCGGGCCAGTCCATTAATGCTATATTTCTGTCCATAAAGAAACGTTTTGTTGCAGCTGCATTGTGTATCGCGGCGTTATCTTGCTGAAAAATCCATGGTTCCTCACAAAATCGTTCCGAAAAATCAATTAAGACGTTGTCTAGCAGTTCAATATAACTCAAAGAATTCATTTTATGCGTTACAAAACAAATTGGGGTTGTACCATTGTATCCGAAAGCCCCCCATACCATAAGAGATCCTCCCTTGAAATTTCTCGAATGCCTGGTTTCTAGTGGTCGTCGAATATCTCTCCAATATTTGTCATTGCCGTCGGGGCCATCTAAATTAAATTTTTTTCATCACTAAAACCACTTTTTTCCACTCGTCGTCCCACAATGAATGCCTTTGGGCATATTGCATCCTTGCAGTTTTGTGCCGAGGTAGCAACTTAGGCTGAGGCGCTCGTTTGGCATACTGGATGTTACTATTCTCTTTTAAAATTTGCTGAACTCGACGGGTGGACACTTCAAGATTTAGTTGGAGCCTAATTTTTGCTGGGGAAATGTTTTTAGTGATTGCCAAACGCTTTATTTGCCGTTTCGACCGTTCATCAACCTGTGGAGGACGTCCATTTCTTTTTGTTGTACCATAAATTTTGTTGTACCATAAATTTCGGGATTTTTTAAAAAGGAACATATTGTTTTCTTGTTGCGATGTAATTTTTCACTATATCCCTTATTGTAGCTCCACATTCCCGCATCGTTTGAATTTTAGTGCGCTCAACAAGCGATAAATGGGTTTCCGCTAGGCATTTCTAAATTAGTTACTAAATTAAGCTCGTTAAATTAAGGATGGATAAATATTTTTTTGATTATTTATTTAAAACATACTCACTTTAAAAATCCTTAAAAATACAGAATAAATGGTACGTCTTGCCGATACGGAATACTTTTCCTTATTGTACGCTATAATTATTTCGCTCTGAATGTACAAGTGCGCAAATTAAACAGAAAGTAACGGTACTACAAAAGTACCGGTGTCACTAATAAGTACTGATCAACAATGAACAAATACATAGGTCGCAATTGCTTACATGCAATCATTAAAAAAAAAACGCTTGTATACTTCCCAAAATTCCATTTTTTAGTTTGTACACTATACTTATTTCGGTGACTGTAGATTTCAACGTATTTATAATCTAGAAAACTGTATACAAATATTTTGAGATATTTCTTTCTTTATCTTCTATTTCAAATCAAAATATCATTGCTTTTTTTACTTTATTGTTGTTTGCAACACCATAACATCCCGGTCACAAATGTCGAAATTTCCAAAAACATGAGGCTATCTGTCCATAACGTTTTGTCAATGAGTGATGTAGATTAAGTTAGTTTGGTAGGCTATTCAGTTACGCATTGACCAGTTTTGGTCTCTTGTAAATACAGATGGAGTTCAGCTACGAGGAGCATGAGGAGAAGTCATCCTTTAGGAGCCTGCGCTTGACGAGAATTTCAATAGACTCTGTGGCCTTACTATCGATACATCTGCCCTCAAATGCTTAAAACGTAGCCTGGTCCATGTGGGACAAGATAACAAGAGATGGATTGTTTCCCTGGCGCCATATTCTTGACATTGTCTGCAGTATTCTCGATCTGTCAGCCCACTTCCAACCAGCAAAAGTGAAGTCGCTTACTTCTGGCGACACTCTTCACTGCTGCACTGCTTTCCAAGACACTTCTGGTCAATATGCGAAAAGAGGTTAAAGACTTGATAGCTGCTTGGCTGTCCACGTAGATGTTGACTCTGGAGTTGTTTGCTGATGCGCTGCTAATGCTCTGCGGCTTTCTCAATAGCAATGACCTCTGCTTAAAATATACTACCGTGGCGCGACAGCTTAAAAGGCGGCCTTATTCATAACTCTGGACAGTATATCTCTGCACCGTTCTTCATTTTGGAGCCATCCGTCTAAATGTCTAATATGTTGCACGCAGCTAGCATGCCTTTACGCCAACCATATTTTTCTATGTTTAATCTGAACCGTCTTAGCCAATTGAAAAGTGAGATCATGTAGGCGGTACTTGCCAAACGAGCATTACCAAATGATCGATATGTACATTTTCCTGCCGCCAACAGTCGCCCCGCCGATTTTGCAGCACAGTTTTCAGCGAAGAGGTTTATAGGTGGCAGGTTTAGAACTGGTTCAAGAGCGCCTTAAATGACGATATCTTCTGCAAATGCCTCTATCTTGAAGGCCATGCCGTCTAAATTCCTAAATATTTTATTCATCACTAATGTCCATAGAAGCGGAGATAGCACTCCATCCTGCGAAGTGTCCTTACATAATTGCTTGGTAGTTTTGGCGTCGTCCATTCTGATCTTATCGTTCGAGAGGTCAAGAGAGTTCTATTGTTGTATAGCGGGATAAACACCTACTAAATCGATACTACAAAACAAAACAGATTCACTAAACGCGTTTTTAATGCTCGATAAATGTCCCGAAGCACTGCCATAACGTATTCCTTATATTCCAGAGCCTTTTCAATGTTGAATACTAGTGTTTGGAGTGCAATCCCCAGAGGTCTGCTTTTAATGTACGCATGATGCGCTTTGAACAAACTTCCAAATGACCGTACATACCAGATCACATCCAAGATTTTCTCTAATGTTTTTGATAGTTAAGAAGTTAAGCTTATAGGCCTAAACTCTTTCGAGTAGTTTGAGTTGTTACTACCTACCTTAGGTAGAAGAACTACTCTAGCAGCTCTCCATAAGTGCGCCGCATAGTTGAACTTCAGGCTCTCTCTAAAAATTGCTTTTAGCTACCATACGGATAGAGCTTATTTTGCAACATGGCTGGTACCATTCTGTCCGCATCAGAAAATTTGAATGGGGGAAGTTTATAGCACTATTCCCTTCATAGCTGGGACTTATCGCGTCCTTACAGCCTGACCACGCTTTTCGGCTTGCTTGTAGAGATCCCAGTTTGTGTTCCTTGTGTCTAATATTTGCTAATCTCGTTGCTGATTTTTGCTTCAGCTATATCTATGGTCAAAGAATGACAGTGTGCTTAGTACCCTCCATTCTTTTACCTTTACTACTACCTATAGCGTTATGTTTAGGACGTTTCTGGAAGTGGCTCTAATATAGGAAGGATCGTCATTTCGACCGGCTATCCCTAGATTACTTTATAAGATAGAGAGTTAAATAGAGACTCATCTCACAGATTGATGTCGGAACTTTGTAGGATGGACGTTGAAATCAGCTCCCATTACCTACGCCTGCTTCCTCCGCTGTTGGTGCCTCGCACTCGTGTTGCATATAGCAGGATGTACGGAGTATTGTCTCATCTTCGACACCTTTACTGCCAAAACCGTCAAGTCGTCTTTGGAAAGATTAGCGCCAATACAGGAATATAAATTTTTGCTCACTAATATCGCCGTTCTTACCTTATTAATCGCGTGGTGTAATTTTATGACTTTATCCCAGTGACCACGTTACCGGATACTAACCATTGTTCCTAGACAAAACCTATTTACGTCGTAAGGTTAAGATTAGGTTAGTTTTGTGTTTTCCCACAGGTTGAAGAGAGCTTACCTCATCCATGTCAGCGACAGGTCATCGCTACATTTCTTAATTTTCACTCCGCTAAATCATCCTGCTTCATAAAAGGCGACATGGATGCGTTTTGCTTTGAGTCCATCCTTGAGAAGTGGACTCCCAATTGCTTTAAGTCCACTATTTTGTACCGCTCCTACGATATCTGTCCCAGCGGTCGATGAGCGCCACGATCACTTGCTGTCGCCGCTGCTTTAGACGTAGTTGGCTTGTCTTCCGTACAGCTGCTCCTTTTCGACGATGTCCTCGCGTTGAAGCGATAAATGGTTGTGCCATATAATTATTTCGCACGCTGTATACGTGTGTGCAGCAAATACCAATACGATTTGCCCTAACTATATAAAAAGAAACACCAAACTATTTGATAAATAATAATCTACAACTCAACTTTCCATACCAGAGTCGAATTTTTTGGTTCAGAAAGATGAAAAATTAAATTATAGTTTCTACTCTTCATAAAGAAAAATAAATTCTTCTTCGCGCTCTCTTAAATTGATGACCTACATTTAAAAATGCTTTGAAATGCATAAATGTAATTAAATTTTATGCGAAGAAGTGAGAAAATGAGTTAACTTTCAAATTGAGATCAGCACACCCCCACCCGTTGCCCTTGCTTATGTTGCACAGCTAAATATTGTTTGTACCATATTATTGCGTTAACTTGAAGCGCACACCAGCAAATGATTACGTGTTTTTCCTTTCTCTTTTCTAAGCTTCTTCCAGCATTTTTTGTTCTTAAAATACATAAGTAGAAGAAAAAATTAAGTCTGGTCGCCGTCTACGCTAAGAGTATAATGAGTCTCTAATTGACGGCAGACGACGGTGTGGTAGCTACTACTATCAAGTATACGAGTATATATATATTTATATAACGGTACATGCTTACATTGTATGCACGTCGCGATGGTGGCAGCTGCTGCTACGGCAATAGTAAGGCACTTCCTTGCGCAGGCGAATAAATTACTTCCTCATAATGTTCCGCGTCCTCCGCAAGTTGAGAGCGCGAGCTAACGTATTGGCGAGAGTTGTTGTTGCTAAGATTGCCGCCAATGTTGAATATTTTTTCAAGGTCGCCAGCGTTTATTTTTTATTTCTTGCTCTTTGAATGAAAAAATAAAAAGTTTTTGTTTGTAAAGAATAAAAAAGTGAGAAGTGTCAGTGCTCCCGTATGCTTTACATAGTGCCAGGCTATGAATGTTAAGCGCGCGCGAATTTTTAAACGAGATAATAAAACCAAGAAGCAACAAGTTATGGAAATTTTCAAACATTTCAGCGCTTGCAGAAGCACTGTACATACTAATTTAATGTCTACTTGTATAAATGTATGCAAGAATTTCTGTTTCTCAGCGCTTATAAATGTAAGACTGTAGAGCGTGTTTCCTTACGGAATAAGAAGGAGCAATCTTAAATTTTACGTGGGTTAATTTTCTTCTCTGGCTTTAAATCACTATATTCATACATAGTATATTGTGTGAAATTGAAACTAGTTGCTAATTTGGGCGTTAAATGAACCAATCATATAAATATTTATGTTCGTGATTTGATAACAAGATGCTTGTTAGAAGCATTTAGCAAATTGAGCTTAGCAGGGCTGCAAAGCAAATTTAAAGCTTACATGTTTTCTAAAGCCCTTCGAAGGGGTGCCCCATTTACATCATCATTTCCCTCATTATGTTAATTTTGGCATCAATTAAAAAGTTATGACTATCAAGCTATAGTAGATTGTTTATCAGATGAATATTATCTTATTGAAATTTTGTTCATAATTCTCAATTTGCTTCTGAGATTATTCCTTTAATTGGATTGCAAATGCCTACCTATTCGTTTGTCGATAGCTTAAGTAAGCTGAGAAGGTTGGTTTTGCAGATGTGCAAACGCGGTCCAGCGCCAGGCGCACAAAATGTCGCTAAACGAAGTACTGTAAAGTACTACATGTAACCTCCCAACTAAAATACAAAGCTTCTTCTCACCAACCACTAAAGCTATACAAATCAAAAAGTACTAATGAGTATTAATTCGTTAAAGAAAACATGAGAAGAATTAAATGTCACAGTAACGCAGCAGCGATGGGCTGCATGTCAGTCTAAAAAATCGACATTGCGATTGGCAGCGCCCACCTTTAAGAAAACGGGGCACAATCACCTTTTCTTCCAATATTACAAAATTAAAAATCCGAAATCAGACCATAACTTTTCAAGCCCCTATATACCCACTACCTCACTGAGATGTGTGAAAGTGTGAAGTCCGATATATTTAAACCGTCAACTCGCAAATTCGGTACAATCAAGAAGAAAGTGTTCAGATGTTGCTACCTTGTATTTTTTATACCCTCAACAGGGTATATTAAGTTTGTCACGATGTTTGTAACACACTATAAAGTATATACATACATATATAAATGATCAGTATGTTGAGCTGAGTCGATTTAACTATGTCCGACTGTCTGTCTGTCCGTCCGTCTGTATATATACGAACTAGTCCCTCAGTTTTTATACTCTCGCAACAATGTTGCTAAGGAGAGTATTATAGTTTTGTTCACATAACGGTTGTTTATAAGTCCTAAAACTAAAAGAGTCAGATATAGGGTTATATATACCAAAGTGATCAGGATGACGAGTAGAGTCGAAATCCGGATGTCTGTCTGTCCGTCCGTCCGTCTGTCCGTCCGTCCGTCCGTGCAAGCTGTAACTTGAGTAAAAATTGAGATATCATGATGAAACTTGGTACACGTATTTCTTGGCTCCATAAGAAGGTTAAGTTCGAAGATGGGCAAAATCGGCCCACTGCCACGCCCACAAAATGGCGGAAACCGAAAACCATAAATAAAGATATTAAAGTGAAATTTGGCAAAAAGGATCGCATTAGGGAGGGGCATATTTGGACGCCATTTTTTTGGAAAAGTGGGCGTGGCCCCGCCCCCTACTAAGTTTTTTGTACATATCTCGGAAACTACTATAGCTATGTCAACCAAACTCTACAGAGTCGTTTTCTTCAGGCATTTCCATATACAGTTCAAAAATGGAATAAATCGGATAATAACCACGCCCACCTCCCATACAAAGGTTATGTTGAAAATCACTAAAAGTGTGTTAACCGACTAACAAAAAACGTCAGAAACACTAAATTTTACGGAAGAAGTGGCAGAAGAAAGCTGCTCCCAGGCTTTTTTTAAAAATTGAAAATGGGCGTGGCCTCGCCCACTTATGGACCAAAAACCATATCTGAGGAACTACTAGACCGATTTCAATGAAATTCGGTATATAATATTTTCTTAACACCCTGATGGCATGTACGAAATACGGGCTATTTTGAATTCCATCTGATGCCTTTTCTGTATAATACGAGTAAATACATTAGGAACCAATGATGATAGCGGAATAAAACTTTACAAAAATACGGTATTTGAAAAATATGTAAATGACGTATAATGAAATCTCGATTATCACTTTATCATGCGAGAGTATAAAATGTTCGGTGACACCCGAACTTAGCCCTTCCTTACTTGTTAAGATATCTTTTTGAAAATTTGCAAACGTCATTTTCTCTTTAAAAAGTTGCTCATTTGTCGGAACGGCCGATATCAGACCTCTATAACATATAGCTGGCATATAAACTGAACGATCGGAATCAAGTTCTTGTATCGAAAACTTTCACATTTGACAATGTATCTTCACCAAATTTGGTATAGATTATTCTCTAAGGCAACAATGTAATCTTCGAAAAAATTGTTCAGATCGGATTACTATAGCATATAGCTTCCATACAAACTGAACACATAGTTACTAAAAGAAATGCACCTGTATATTAGCTTCGGTGCAACCGAAGTTAACGTTTTTTCTTGTTTTTCAAACAGTTCTACAACTGGCATTTCTCGAGCATTCCCTTTTTTAATGGCGGAAATAAATGTTTGCTCCTAAAATCACCTTTAGTCACAATATACTTGGTTCAGTGAATTTTTCGATTATCCACTTGACTTTAAACAGTTGATTATGGTTAATATGTGTGATATTTTAATAAAATTAAGAAATATGTATTTCTTAACCATAATGTTGCATGGCTATGAATATAAATCAAATCGGTCTAGATCTTGATCAAAAACCCGTACATTGTTATATATGTAGGTTAGTAGAACTGTCTATAACAGTTGCCCAAACGTTACTCGTCGAAAGGTTTAAATATATTTCAGTCACGCGTGTCACCAAAAAGGATTTTTTTGATTTTTAAAATGATTGATTTTGTTGACCAAAGAACTTGCTTCAAACTTTGTTTGCGGACACACTCGAAATATTACGGAAGGTCTTTAGAGTTCAAACTATGGCTGAAAAAGCCGTTTATAAAGTACAACTGTTCAAAGTGGGCTAAGAACGCGTTGAAAACAAACCGCGCACTCTGGACGACTATCAACCTCAACCGACGAGAGCCACGTCCAAAAAATCAAACATTTGTTGCTTGAAACTCGTCAACTGACAATCAAAAAGCTCGGTGATTGTGTTGAGGTATCATTCGGCTCAGCCTAAAGCATTTGGATGAATGTATAGTATATGTCTCAAACGCGTTAAGTCGCCTTTCGTATCAAAATCGCTCAAATGCACCATGTCTTACTGCATTGGTTCTTCGCGACTCTTGCCAAAAACTTGTCAAAACCTCCGCATTAGCCTGATGCAACTTCTGGCTATTCAGCAAACTCAAAAGTCCAATGCGAGGATGCGTTTACACAATCGAGGAGATACTGGAAAATGACTATTCTGACTGTTTCGAGAACTGCAAAAGCGTTCGGACGGGAATTTCTTCGAAGGAGACGAATTTGATTTGGAAGATTAAATAAAGAAATTGCATATTATAAACAAATTCACCTTATAGTTACTTTTTGATCACAGTAGTATTTCTATAGAATATTTCGCAGTAAAATCAAACAAGTACAGTGTTAGTATAAAAATTATAGTGATTTAAATTAGTTATATTGATTTTAATATACAAATCTTGGACCTTAGCAAAAAGAAGTAATGACATAAATGAGAATGAGTTATAGTATTTGGTAGTTATTAGGCTACCAAATTTCGTTATGATCAATTCACGGTTCCGTCAGGTGCAACCGAAAATTTTATGCTCTTGCAACAAGGATCAAATCCGGGGAATTCCTTCAGGTATAATCAAAAATGTTGTGAAAGGATTCAACATTTATTACACGACGAAATCGTAAATAAATTACAATCAAATTCGATATTTTATGTTATTAAGTTATATAATATTGTAGGTCATAATCTCAATTAGTTTCATAATTATGTTTTACTTCCCGCCAATGAAAATTGTAACAAAATCATCGTCGAGAGTCGGAGTAATTCGTAGATCAATTTTCCATGTTTTCGGCATTAAAGTATATCCAATGTATAGGACCAGTCAGTATCTTACAAATCGACCGATATATATAGTATAAAGCTAAGCGGAAAATTGAAAACTGTATATACGTATTAGGCATAAAGGAGAAAAGAGTAACATAGTAGTGACAACATTACTACAAATTATTAAAAGGAAAAGATGCTCTTTGAGTTTTCAGCTGCCTTACATACCACCATCAATATATATTACATCCATATATGTATGGAGTGAAGTCAACTATTTAAAATCCTGGTACTGATTAAAGAGGGGCAAAGACAAGTTTTCACCCGATTTTATCTATTTTAAGCACAAAGATCAATTATGATTCGAAAAACACGTTTTTTTAATTTCATTAGGATAGCTCATATAATGACCATTATATTCGGTATAAAGTCAGTCAGAATTTCAAAAATCAGGTACATTGGAACCAAAGGAATTGTTGATGCAATTCAACTCATTTTTGACATACAGGCATACTATTATCAGAAAAGAATTCTCTATAAATTTTTATAATACAAGGTGCTTTCCAAAGTAAACAAGACTCTTTGAATCTGGCGCCCTCTGTTGGCGCCATCTACATGTAGACTGGTGCGTTAGAATCTGCTACTTTATCGATTGTCCAGTGAGAATTTCGTGATTGGTAGTGAAGTTATTGCGTGTCAATATGTTTGTGTTATCGGTCGAAAATGAGCTTCGAACAAATTATAATTTTTACATTAAATTTTCTTTTAAAATTGGTAAAACCAAAACTTTTACCGAAACGTTTCAATTGATGAAACAAGTTTATGGTGATGATTGCCTATCCCGTAGCAGAGTGCACGAGTGGTTTCAACGTTTTCAAAGTGGTCGTGAGGACATAAATGACGATCAACATGTGGGCCAATCAAAATCCGTGATTACCGGAAATTCCATCCAACTGTGCGTGAATTCATCAAAAATCAGCCGAAATCATCATTGAATTTCATGGCAATGTAATTGAATATCTTCAAAACATCGATTATCGCATTTTGACCGAACATTTGGGCTTACGAATGGTGTGTGCACGGTTTGTTCCGCACAAATTGCCTGACGACCAAAAATTGCTCATAATCCAACATTCGAAGGACGCTTGTGACCGACCGGAAAAATCCATTTGCCCATGAAAGGAAAGCCACCAGCATACTGGCGGTCATACCGGCTAAACAAGCTAAAACACTCGTTCGACATGCATTTGGACCGTACAAAAAGCTGTATTGAAGCAGAAGGAGACTATTTTGAATAAAATAAGTTAATTTTGCCGAAAAAAACATTTGTTCTGTTTTTTTTAACGTCCCGTTTACTTTGGAAAGCACCTTGTATATTTCACCGATTTACCTATATTTTCGATAAAAACTCCTCTGTAATAACTGGGGTCCACATGTTCGGCATCTGGGGCTGGAACGCTTGTAGTCCTGTTCAGACAACTGTGATCTTATGATGACACGTCTCCAAAACTTAATTTGTCAAAATTTTATTCCAATACATTTATTGATGCTTGACTTGTACCCTGGAAAGTGTAAGAATCAGATGGAGTTTAAAATTTAGTTATATGGAAAATAAGCGTAGTTTTTGTCTGATTTCGACCATTTTCGCAATGTAATGTAGTAATGTAAGGTTGAAATCAGTCAATTAGGTCCCAAAATTATGGTTTAACCTAAATGTGGGCGGTGCTACAACCATCTATTCATCATCGTCCAATTTTGACATTGGTTCCTACAAATCCCGTTATGTCTAAATGCATTTATTTACTGATTGATCACACTTCTAGTACTTTTTAACAAACCCGTTATTTCGGGAGAGGGCGGGCTCATAAGAATTTATGTATCTGTTTAATCATTATCAGTAGGGGCGCTAAAAAGATTTGTTCTGATCGAATTTCCAAATAACAGTCTTATGTCTTATCTTCCAAAGGTACCAAGAAACAGGCCAACCAAGTTTCATCAAGAAACCTTAATTTTTGCTCAAATTACAGACGGACGTACTTACAAGTCACCCGCATTTCATTTCGTCTTGTCATCCTGATAATATAAAGTAATATTATTCTTCTTCTTTAATGGCTTAGACACCGCTTACGCGATTATAGGCGAGTTAACAACAGCGCGCCAGTCGTTCCTTCTTTTCGCAACGTGGCGCCAATTGAAAATTCCAAGCGAAGCCAGTTCCTTCTCCACATGGTCTTTCCTTTGCATCAAATACTTTCAGAGCTGGAGTGTTTTCGTCCATACGTACGACATAACCTAGTCAGCGTAGCCGCTGCCTCTCAATTCGGTGAATTAATCAATGTAGTCGTATATATCATACAGCTAACCGTTCCATCGAATGCGATATTCACCGTTACCAACGCGTGAAGAACAATAAATCTTTCGCAGAATCTTTCTCTCGAAAACTCGTAACATCGACTCATCAAATGTTTCATCGTCCATGCCTCTGCTCCATATAGCAGAACTGGAATAATGAGTAACTTATAGAGTTTGGTTTTTGTTCGTCGAGAGAGGACTTTACTTTTCAATTGCCAACGCAGTCCGAATTAGCGCCTGTTGTCAAGAGTTATTCTGCGTTGGATTTCGAGGCTGACATTTTTGTTGGTGTTGATGCTTGTTCCTAAATAGACGAAATTATCTTCAACTTCGAAGTGATGACTGTCAACAGTGATGTGGGAGTGTAGTCACGATTCTGACGACTGTTTGTTTGATGACAGCAGCTATTTCGTTTTGCCCTCGTTCACTGCTTGCTTTGCTTCCTTATCCAACCTGAAGAAAGCAGAACGAACGGCCCGGTTATTGAGGCCAATGGAATCAATATCATTGACCATGTATCATTGATATTGATATTGATTCCATTGGCCTCAATAACCGGTACGCTAGCAGCTGTACACTCTTATAGAAGATTATACTTTCCCTATTTAGTTCTGCAGCTCGAATTATTTTCTCCTGCAGCAGATTGAAGAAGTCACACGATAGGCTTCACAGAGGCGGGTGCGTATCTTCGCTTCAACAAGATACTGATTCAAATGAGTGCTGGGGGCTCGGAGTGTACGCACGCCTGAAACTCTGGAGACGTGTTTTCAGTCTATCACTACATGATCGATCTGGGTGAAAACCGACAATTGTGAATTTTCCTATCTAGTACTACAGGTAACCATATTTCGGGCCACGGCGAATTCGATCAGCCTCAAGCCATTTGGGGATACCTCTTTTGCCACTTTGGCGTTAAAGTCGCCAAGCACGATTTTGGGTGCGCTCATAGAAGACATCTTTGGTCATATCGTCCTTCTCTTCCGTCGGGGCGTGGGCGCCAATTAGCGGTATGTTGAAGAACTTTACTTTGTTGCGGATTGTGGCTAGGCATTCATCCACGAGGACTTCCTACTTTATATGGCCGCTGTAGTAAATGCCATAAAGCCCTACTCGTCTCAGTCCTTGTCCCGTCCATCGCACTTCTTGGGCGGCGGAGAAGTCAGCCTTTACTCTCACGAGGATGTCAACCAGCTGGGTAGCGGCACCTTCCCAATGAAGGGGCCGGACATTCCAGGTGTATGACCTTAAATTTTAATATTTAAGATATTTCAATCTATCCACAATCTCTACGTATAAAGAACTCTTATAGCAAATAAAACCATTTAAACCAACACATGAGATACCTGATTGTAAAAACAACAAAAATATACACCAAATATATCGTTTTGTCAGGTATTTAAATTTAATTTAATTAAATGTAGCTTATTTAATTGAATTTCAAATTAAAAAAAAAAATTAAAAGAGAAAGAACAAACGTCATGTAGAAAACTACGTGCTCATATACATATAATACGATAACAATTTTTGAATATACATAGGCATATGTGCGTTTCATCCTATCAGTATTGGGTATTCTGAGTTTGAATTTCAATAAATAAATGTTGCACCTGATTATTGCTGCCTCCTTGGATGTGTGCGTTAATTTTCATTAGAAAATCATGCATGGAAATATTCGGTGATATTACGTGAGAAAAATGATTTGTTAGGGAAGGATATATTTAATATCAAACATCTCGAATTACATTGCGGAATATCACCCTTGGCACCTTTGCTTTCTTGAGAACGAGTACGGTGCATACTAATGTAACGGAAGGGTAAATGCGCCAAAAATTACAGATTGCAAAAATAAGGATCGCTACGATTTGCATGGGTAATAATTTGTAGCAAGCTGTCAATCCAATTGCGAAGCACATGCACATGCACGAATGTCAGTTGGTAATTAAAGGTTTGCACATTTTGCATTATGCATGCGCATATGTTCAATGCATCAATCGAATGCATAGCAAATGCACGAGTTTCCACGGTCGCCCGTGAATATGTGTATGTATGAATTTGCATTGATCTCGCACAATAGCGAAAATTTTACATACATACAAATAACGGATCCTTCTTCAACGAGAAAAATTCCGAGCTGCAAATTAGAATAAGCTGCAGTGGAAAATGAAAGAGTTGAGTCTTAAGATGCCCGATCATGAAATGATATTTTGTGCATTTCAAATAAGGTTCAAATCTCCATACCCGCCGCGTGCGTACCGGGTAAACCCCTACAAAAGCAAATTAGGATAATTTGATTACGGCTTACCATAGTGTGATGCCTACATGCTATGTATGCTCACATGTACCTACTCTTATATGTAGATATGTACGTATGTATGTATGTAAGACAACACATTGTGCTTTAACTTTTCTACATTCTGTGATCCGCGTACGAAGGTACAATTGCGCAATATTATGAAATACTTGTAGTGAGAAATCGAAAAAAGGAATTTTCAAATATGAATATTCTTTCCGTATTCAAACTCTTACGAGCCTTGTCGTAATTTTGACTATCACATTAATCTAATTACAGCAGATAAACAAAAGTTAATGGAGAAAACTAAAACTGCAAAAACTGACCAAAAATTAAACATACATACATATGTATGTATGTATATACTTAAGGTATTCTGGTCTAGAAGCATGAATTTCAGGTAATTTTTAAAGTGTCGTAAAAAAAGGCAATTAATATTTTTACCATCCATTTTTTATTAGTTATTTGTTAATTTTAGAAGAGTACAGAAAAAAATTAAAAACTAAAAAAAGTAAAAAATTTCAAAAATTATGAGCTGACGAAGTGGGGGATCTCTAAAACTTTCCACGTGACCATATCCATGATTTCAACCCTCCTAGTTATCTAAAATCAAAATAAAAGATTATTAATCTAGAATAATGTCGCAATGGCTGGAACTACGGAAAAGTGGGAAAAATTTTTTTTCACAAAATGGCGACTGCTTGGAAAAAAAGTGTTTTTTGGATCACTTTTTCTGACTATTTCGAATTTTTTAAAAATAATAAAAATAAAAATTTGGGGATGGGGCTAGTTCCAACCATAGACAAGCCTATAAAGAAGACTATAAAAAAATCGGTCTAGTAGAACCTGAGAAATCGTGGGTATCGTTCCGAAAAAGTCAGTTTTGAGAAAAACGCGTTTAAAATTTCACGTAAAGTCTTTTGTTCGATTAGTTCCGGCCGAACCAGTTTGGATGCCGCGTCAGAAAAATGCCTATATCACCGAAAATAATTTGAATTTTGAAAAATCTTCTTGTACACATATTCTTGAATAGTTAAACTTTGAAAATATAAAAAAAAAATTAGATTTTTTTTAAATTTCTAGACCAGAATACCCCTTAAGCAGTCATTTCAAAAAACCAAATACATGGTATAGAGTGCGTTCAAGAAATACTAATAAACTGACTTCGAAAATACAATTAACATGAACAAAGTATAATATTCTGAAATGTTCGCAATATTTTTTACAGTTTATCATTAAAAATATAAAAAACGAAAAATTTTTTTTTTTTGTACATTTCAAAACACAAATAAAAATATATTAAAAAATTAAAATGATTGAATTTTGTTGTCGCATAAAAAAAATGTTCCTAAAAAGTGGTAAAATGTATGCGTTCACATGAGAGTACCCCCTTAATACGATTTCGAAGTGGGCCTAAATTCTTCGCATATTGCACAGGAAACGACAGATATGTATGTTGGAGTAGCCGAATGATAGCTTTTGTTGACGACGAATGATTGTTTGATATTTTGGCTTTCATTAAAGCTCAAAGGTTCTCTATTGCATTTTTCTCTAGTGAATGTTATGATCAATCTGAAGTAACAGTATGATTTTCGTACTTTCATTAAATGATTGTCCACTCCTGTGGTATGGATCATTGTCTTATTGTCTTCAGCTGACTTGTAACATGTTGCAATAGAGCATTTAATAGTTTTGTTTACTTAACGGTTGTTTGTGTTACATAAAACTATATATAGCATAAATAATATGGATGGCGAGACGAGTTGAATTCCGATTGACTGTCTGTCTGTCCGCCCGTCTTTGCGTGCAACCGAATACTTGAGTAAAAATGAAGATTCCTTGATGGAACTTCGTAAATGTATTCCTTCGCTCCGAAGGGGAGTTGAATGGGCGGACTCGGCATATTATTACGCACAAAATTTTCCGTTAAACGATAACTAATAAAGTGCCATAACTAAGCGTTAAATTAAGATATAAAACTGTAATTTGACACAAGGAATCACAGTGGCAAGGGACAGCTGTGGGGTATTTTTTTTGAGTGTACATGGCCGCGGTAGGTAAATGGTTTAATGTACATATCTTTCAAACTCCCGATCTTGATCTTTTCAAATTGCGAGAGTATAAAATGTTCAGTTACTTCTGAACATAGTCTTTCCTTACTTTTTTCAATGTTTGTTTTTGAAAGAAGGGATTTTATAACAGTACTGCCGCGTGTATCTCAGAGCTTTGAAGTCTGCTCTGTATAGTATTTAGAGATATATATAATCCATTTTTAAGCAAATTTTTTTGTTTTTACTCTTAAAGTGTTCAGTGGTTTCCTCTCAAAAAGAAGAACCATAGCTTTGTTCTCACTTTTAGTTGTTACGTGATTTCTTCCTCTTCCTGGCTTGTCATCTACGTTTGCAGTTTCTCCATAATGAACAGAGGACCTCTTCACAAATGCACAACTCGCATTTAAATACTTTGAAGTTTATTTATAGTCCATTTGGCGGCATTGCCTTTGTACCGAAATTCCATACGATTACTTAATTTTAACCAATCAATTTGTATGTTAGCTATATCCTGAAGTGGTCCGATAACGGCGGTTTCGGCAAACAAGTAGCCTCTTGCAAAATTTCAGGTCGATAACTCAAAAACCCAGAGACTAGTTCGCGTGCACAAATAGATAGTGTAAATTAATCAAGTGGAATTAGGAATATCTTCAGAAAATAAGCGTATGTTCTATGCTAGGGCCTGGAGAAACTTAATTAAGACAAATAAAATGTCAATGAGAAATTTTAAATTAAGTAATATGATTTCATAAAAATATTGGCGATCTCAAAACAATCGATCGCGGTCGTCCGATTGGCCGTGATTAAGAATTGTGTCCCCCGATTTCGGATATGTACGAATAGAGGAAGTTCTCCAGATGAAGAAAAAATGTATATATATGTAGTTGCCACTGATTTATTGTTTTTGAGATAAATTCAACTATTTATACTGCGTGTTTCTTTGATTTATAATGAATTGTATACACATATTTTTAATTTTTATATCCACTAACACTACACTAATTCATGCCTCTATCCGTACATACCAATTTTAACCCCGAAATCGGGGGATGCTATTCTAAAATTTACCTCTCCAATTTACTGCGGAATTACGACTGAGTAGCCTGTTAAAGTAAGTTTCCACAATTTTGATTTGTAATTATGTGCACTTCTACTTAGAATATTGCATACACAGGTACATACTCTCACATCTCATCCGTCATGCTCCTTATATACTTACGTACATATGTACATATAAGGAAACTTACATCTGCCGCCAAATTCGGCTACCAACAAAAAAAATTGCTCTATTTTCCTTGTTATGCAAATTTTTAAATTCGGTTCCAGGATTATGGAAAATACATCACCCCTCTAATGCTACATTTCATTTGCAACTGTGTTTCAAAAAGGTGTTCTATTCAAGAAACGGGCTACATGTCGAAGAAAATTGCATTGCGATTTCTATGCGACCCCTTCACACCCCTGTGACAGACAAACGCACGTTTCGATATACAAATCCATTGTGTGCTATTTTTATAATGAATCCAATGCAAATTTGAAATCTCTATTGCTGAACAAATAAAATTTGTAATTTGAATATTCAAATTACATGCCCATGTCTCCATTTTTTGCTATTTTTTACACAGAGTTATGTATGCGCAGCATTTTCGCGTTATTATTTTCATTTATCCCAATGTGGAATTCAGTAACACTTTGCATATAGTGCGCTAGGCAAAGTTCATTGTGGATAAAAGTGGTCCTTTTGAGGGGCACGTAATATAATCCTTTCCCTATTCACCCTTACAACCAAATATTTCAAAACACCGCTCTTCACTCGCAGGCACTTACAATGTAACTTGCTTCAATATTATTCTGCAGCCTCTCTTATATATCACACCACAACATTTACCTGGAATTTAAGTATGGTTTTCTAGAACCTAAACACATTTTTATTATGAATTAAAAATAAGTACATACTGTAAGTAAGAATTAATATTTAGATATAGCATTAAACTTGTACCTATGTACATATATCATTACAATTTCTTTAGAGTTATGATTATAACAATTGCACAATTTGTTTTGCAGAAATCACTATAGTGGGCATATGAGACCGTTTTAATCTATCATTGACACCACACCACATTTGGGTAAGTAAACCACATTCTCGTCTCATTTTATGGATATACCTTCAAAGCACTGCACGAGGCTCCGGAAACATATGAACAACTTTCATTGAAAAACTTTCATTATTTTTATAATCAAACCACCTTATGCTTAAGGCAACAATGTCCACCCAAACTCATGAGGATAGTGTACATATTCAACTACTCATTTAGATACGAAATAAAGTCAACTTTAGAGCTGATGGCTCTCGTAATCGGCATATAAAATCCAGAAAAGATATAAGCTGATCGATTTCCAACCACAAGCCTCAAGCTCTAGGAACGTTGTGTTGTTGTTGTTTTAACGGTTTCTCAATCCCCGTTAGGATGGTAAGGGTTATCTGTGTTGTCGTCGACGTCATCTAACGGGAGGTCCAGGAAACGTGCTGTTTCGACGGGGTCGGACCTAAGGGAAAAGGGTGTTAGATGTGTAGGGTTGGCAGGACATGCAAAGAGGTGATAGGTGGTCAGTGTCATGCGGAGACTCGTTGCATGCAGGACATGTGTACATTGGATATGTCGGGGTCTATTCTGGATAGTAGGAATTTAACCTGCTACAATACACAGAACGAAGTTGCGCTAGGGTCACTCGCGTTTCTCGCGGCAAATCGAGCTTTTCGTCTGCGATGGGTGGTGGTTTGACTCCAAAAACGCCATTCACGGGAAGTGAGTCGGTGAAGGTGTTGATGGCTCTACTGTGAATGGCGGTCAGTACCTGTCGTAAGTCAGTAACGTCCGAAGTCCGGTCAGCGTACTGTACGATGTCGTCGACGTAGTCAAGGAAAGACTTCTTGATGCTCCTAGGAGGCGGTTCCGCTCCAAGCAAGTGGCTGCAAGGGTGATTTCTACGAAAGCATCCCAGCGGGAACTGCTTCTGAAAGTAAGTGACGTGCAGTCGTCGCTTGGCATTTTGAGCGACCGATTACAACCGAAAGGAGCAGTGTAAACTGCCGGCTAAAATAGCTCGCGCACTTCTTCGGGTCCGAAGAGGCATGACCATTGAATTGAACGTCAACTTGGTCGTCATGTCTCTTCGGATTAGACAAAGCCTCGACAGTAGCCAAAAGCTTACTCCCACCGGTGGAGAGGTTGCAGGGCTTCAGGTGCTCTCTTCATTTCGTCCGCTTATGATGATTTACGCGCCCGTTAGCTAAAACGGCTGCTTCGGCTGGGAAATGGGGGCGGATTTCTGCAATTCTTCCAGCCGAGATGAAGCGAGCGGTAGCTGCTGCGATCACCTTGCGGAATCGACATTCGCCAATGCATACGCCCGTAGGAATGGGTAGAGCGTTGAAGGTGCTCTCAGTGAATTCTGTGAAGCCGACCCAGTTAGCTTTGTGTAAATAAGTGTTCTATTTTTATTGTATACTTCAGATACCAACGCATTGATATTTTACAACTGTTTAGAATCACTGTGTGACTTAATGCATCTAACGCATTTATACACATACGTACACACCATAGATATTCTGTTATCAGTAAGTGCTTGTGTGCATTAGTATTTGGAGTATGTTTGTTTGTTCCCTGTGAGTCTTAAGGCCTGAGCAGGTCTTAAGATGGCTCCATCCATTTCATGTATTACCTGACCGAGGTGGAGTTTGGATGGAGCCTTGGTCGGATGAAATCCGAGTCAATTCCGGTGCGTAGAACCGGCTGTCGTGGGAATTGATTTAAATTCCAATCGTTGGGCATGCTTTCGTCCGACCATATTTTACAAGGAAGTTGATGCATTCTCCTTATCAATTCTTCGTGTGTTCGCCGTGTTTGAATAGTTCGACCGGCAATCCATTGCTATTCGAACTTCTTCATGGTCGGGCAATGGAACATCTGCTCCGTTGTCATGGATTGGGGGAATCGGGTTCGTTTTCTTCTAGCGTTATTTTTTCAATGCTATTCAGCAGGCTGGAAAGTATGTTAGTCGCCGCATCTTTTCGTAGAAATTTCGAGCATTACCCCTGTCTGCCAGCTTGTCAAACTCTTCGTACTCACGTATTTCGGCCTCTCTCTTTTCTGTCTGCAAATGCGTCCGGCTTCTTTCTACAACTCGCGGTATCTATCCCATCCCGCACGTATTATGGTCGATTGTAAACGTTGCGAGGTAGTCAGTTGTTGACGAGTGCTCTCAGAGAGTAGGAGTGCCAGTCAAGTAGAAAATCGTTCGGATATCTGTTGTTATTGCAGCTTCTCGACGTCGGTTCTTCCGTATGTTTTTCGCTGAACAAAGGCGGGTGCGAATCTTGGCTGCAGGAAGATGGTGCTCCGAGTCGATGTAGGATCTCGGAGCGTATGCACGTCTAAAGCACTGAAAACATGTCTTCCGTCTATCACAACATGATCGATCCGGTTGGTAGTTTTTCGATCCAGAGACAGCCAGGTAGCTTGATGAATTTTTCTATGCTGGAATCTAGTACTACAGATAACCATATTTCGGGCCCCGGCGAAGTCGATCAGCGCAAATCAGCGATATGTTGGAGAACTTAGCTTTGATGCGGATTGTGGCTAGACGTTCATGCACCGAGTTAAATGACAATACTCGTCAACGGAGTCACTCTCCCACACCGAATTTGCGCTCCTTGCCGCATTTCCTACTATGAGCAAAAAATGGTAAGACTTTGTTCAATATTTCAAAATCCTTAATTTATTCTTCAAATTCTATGTCGTCCTCCTCAAAGTAATCCCACTTGGCTCCAATATACCTTTTTTTCCAATCCTCGAAATAGTTGTTAAAGTGAATTTCCGTGAGTGAGCGTATCAATTCACATTTAATTTTTATTAAGATAATTAACATATAGCCCGAAATATGCGGTCAGTCACCAGGAAGTTCGGAAATATTTGTATTAGATATAGATGGCTAGTTAGAAAAATAGTAAGGACGAGTTCGTTGATGGGCGTAGTCAGACCACTGCCACGCCCACAAAACTGTCAGAACTCATCCGAATAATAATAAAAAGACATCTGTCCGAAAGCATGTCTAGTGTATAAGCGGTAGAATGCTATACCGACATTCAGGCAGTAACCTCATATGCATCCATATGTACTTATGTATGTATGTATTTCGCCAAACTACATACATTAATTTCATGTTCAAAATATTTTTACTCTTCTATTGGTGCTTTGTGTTTTCAATTACGCAATTAGTGTTCCTTGGTATGCTGCAATTGTATCTTTAGTATTTTTATTTTTGGCACAGAAGTGGACAAAAAGTGTTTCATCTCGTCTTTTCCAAAGTTGAAAGTTTCATTTTAGAAACAGTTGAAATATTTTCTAGTTACTTGTTTTACTTCAAATGGCTCTTGACAATGTACTCGTAGGATGTCAATCTGCTCGTTCAATTGATTACTAACTTTCAGGTTACATGAACGTGCAAGGATAAAAAGCACTTATTACATATGTATGTGTATGTACAAACAAACAAACATGGAAGAACGTGTGAGGGGGTGTATGCTCAGTCATATGAGCTTATCTACAAACAGATAATTCTCAGTAGATGCACCATCTTAAGTAGAAAATTTGGATACACACCTAAGAATATCTCGTGCGAGCAGTTATAAAATGTACAGAGAGCGTGTGCGCTCTCATATGTAAATGCATGAACATTGTATTTGCGCACATATAGAGAATATTTACAGACGTACGTATGCTTATATAAAATATATAGAGAAGAGTGATATATGGCAATAGGAAGTATACTCATTGATTTTCTTGATATTCGCACTCGTATGTGTCCATCCCTTAGAGATTGTAGCAGCAATGTGCGAGTGAAAACAATTTCCAGGGACCACAATGTTAAGTACTAATATAAAGGGTGAATCTTTCAAACTGAATCACATGGACACCCATTAACGTCTGTAAAAAGTTCAAATAAACTTATCGCCATATCTTTTGCAGTATACTATATGGCTCCTTAGTATCACTTCTCTTGACGCCGATAGTTATTCTGCGTTGGATTTCCGAGTGATTCCATATGGGCCATTCCATCAAATGGCGACATGGTTTTGTACCCGTCGTTCTCCGATTTTGACTTAACTTTAGAATATCATAATATAGACCAAAAGAAGAATATCTGTTAACTTTTTAGTGGTCAAAGTTGCTCCATTGTTTTTTGGCGCGCAATTCAAATTGAGATCAAACAATAAAATTACTATTTCTTTTATTTTTTAACGACCTCAAAATTGAGTGAAAAAAATAATGAAGTTATACAATTTTATGTAAAAAATCTCAACTTTCTGATAAAAATATTTTCAAAATCCAAATTTTTTCAAAATCCAAAAAAAAATTTTTTTCCAAAAAAAAAACCCGGTTTTTTGTGCTTTTCCCCCAACTTTTTTTCAAAATTGACTTTTCCATTCGATTCCTCGTTAAATTCTACATAAGAATCAATGTTCAAAAGTATGGGACTCTGATCCCATGAACAGCAACAAAAATGCAAAGTTGTCTCTTCTTCTCTTCTTCTTCTTCTCTTGACCCCGATAGTTATTCTGCGTTAGATTTCCGAGTGATTCCATATACAATTACGTTTTAGGTGCTCTTTAAGCTAAGTAAATGCTCTCAATTCATTTTTGCTAGACGTTTTCTTTTTTAAATAATTTTTTTTTCAAATGGTCTATGTCTTTAAAGGCATATATTGTGGCGAATGGCCTGTTAAATTTTGAGTTAATACATTTCCATATCATGCACTCTATGAAATCTATTTAATAGGTGCTTTGCTTCAGAATATGCATTTGTAAGGATCAAAGCTGTTGAAATACCTCCAAGCGTAGGCAAAACTTATATTAGAAATTTTTTGATAAGAATTCAACATTTTATACGACAAAACCTTGAATGTATTGCGGTATCTTATTTCCTTATAGTATAGGACAAAGACTCACTCAGATTTAATTCGATATTCTACTTCGTGTGTGCGATATTTATAATAAAATCAACCGCAAATGAGATATAGTCTGTGGTTTCAAGTCAACCAAAGGCTAAATTCAATATATTGGGTATATGAAGAAAACATTAACTAGATGATCATCCAAATATGTACATATTTTGCTAGTATATCTCACAAATTTACTCTTATGCACGGTGAAAAGTCGGCATATGGGAGCTGGAGGAAGTATTCACCTAATTTTGTGCATTTCAGACACAAAACAATTCACATTGTTGCTAAAGGAAAAGCTCGCTAAAACCAAACCTCACAGATCGGCCGATATTTTCGGTAAAACGTCAAAAACAGGCATTGGGATCTACATATTCAGTATCAAGGAGCTTGAAAAGTTTTCATAGGATTTCGACTCTATTTGTTTCGTCCCGATATATTCATTTGGGCTTGGTTTGTAAAGAGAAAGAACATATGAAATTTCAATTCGTGATATATGAGAAGTAGACGTAGTTGTAGTCCGATTTCTACCATTTTCACACTATAGTATTTGAAACGCAGAGTAATGTCATGCATCTGTTATTGTTAAAATTGATAGTATATTGATAGAGATATGGAGCCAAGGTATATGGCTGTGCCCTTCCCTCCTTCCTCTTTTTATATTGTGTACTTTCGTACCATGACGAGATAAAAATTGAATGTCTTTGAAGCGTTTACTTATTACGTTATGGGTCTTCTAGCAGTTTTCAGCAAAATCGTTTCACTTATTGTCCTCAACAAGTGGTGTGGTTTATAAGATATGTATATAACTAAAACCTTTTACGCGGATACGCTGTTAATATTTAGTACCATATTACAGTTCTTCATGTTACTTCATGGCTTAGTTATAACACAGTATTGTTTTTAGTCTTTTTTTTTGGCGGGGTAGAGTTCCAACATCTATAGTACCAACATATTTAGTTAATTGGGTTAAAAACAGCTGATACAACTTCTTTGTCAAGTTAAAAAAATTAAAAGCTGTCTGTTGCATACATTTAAATAAATGTACATATAAATCAAAAGATAAAAGATTTAGAGTAGTGATTTAATGAGTGAAAAACGGCGATAAAACTATATACGAACTCTGCAAGGATCTTGTCAATGTAAATAGTTTTACAAGTTTAATTTGATTTAATTTGAATGTGTTCTGAAACGCAATAAAAATTAAGAACATTGACTGAGCTTCAGTTTATGGGGATATCCTGGTCTAGAAATTAAAAAAATAGATTTTTTTTTTATATTTTCAAAGTTTAACTATTCAAGAATTTGTGTACAAGAGAATTTTTCAAAATTCAAATTATTTTCGGAGATATAGGTTTTTTTCTGACCCGGCATCCAAACTGGTTCGGTCGGGACTAATCGAACAAAAGACTTTACGCGAAACTTTAAACGCGTTTTTCTCAAAACTGACTTTTTCGGAACGATACCCACAATTTCTCAGGTTCTACTGGACCGATTTCCTTGAAATTTTTATAAAGTCTTCCTTATAGGCTTATCTATGGTTGGAGCTAGCCCCATCCCCAAATTTTTATTTTTATTATTTTTAAAAAGTTCGAAATAGTCAGAAAAAGTGATCCAAAAACACTTTTTTTCAGGGGGTCGCCATTTTGTGAAAAAAATGTTTTCCCCCTTTTCCGTAGTTCCGGCCATTGCGACATTATTCTAGATTAATAACTCTTTTTTTTGGTTTCAGATAACTAGGAGGGTTGAAATCATGGGTATGGTCACGTGGAAATTTTTAGAGACCCCCACTTCGTCAGCTCATAATTTTTGAAATTTTTTACTTTTTTTAGTTTTTAATTGTTTTCTGTACTCTCCTAAAATTAACAAATAACTAATCAAAAAAATGGATAGTAAAAATATTAATTGCCTTTTTTTACGGCACTTTAAAAATTACCTGAAATTCATGCTTCTAGACCAGAATACCCCCATATACATAATATTATTTTGGTACATTTTCAGTCAGTTTAGCTTTCTGCTAAAGCTCACTTGTAATATTTGCGTAGACCCTGTATGTTGTAAAACCTATTCTTATGTGTGTTCGTAAGTACTATTATTCGTTAATTTTCATACTCCCACATGCATGGGAAAATGTGGACATATTTGCATATACAAATACACATACATATGTATGTACGTAAGCGCTTATCGCATACATATACGCTTTGCAGCCATTGTGTAACTCTGCCACCATTAGAGCATCAATTTATCTAAATTCTCACTACGCCACGCGCGTATATAAACGACAGGAACATTTGCTATTCCTTTCATCCTGCTATGTGTATGTAGGAGCACACCCGAACACATATGCATACATGTGCTCATACATACATATACATTTGCTTGCACCCTTTCATATGAGTTTTTGTGTATCGAGTATTTATAAGCAATACCATGATTACCTTCAATACCACCACCACTGCTGCTACCGTCGCCAGCGCTGACCCACCACGAATGTGGGTGGGTGATGGTGACTGGTGTTTTCGCAACACACAAAAGTGCGCTTGTGAACTGAATCACATACTAAGGGTTGCACATATGCACACGAAATAAAAAGTTCACCAATACATACAAAATTGAATACTTGCCGTACCGTTATTACATACTTGAGCCCGTATAAAATTATGTATGTGTACAAACCTTTTCGCATATTTGTATGTACATATGTACATCCATATCTATACATATATGTATGTATTTGCAAGGTAAATACATAAAACGGCTTATCGAAGAATGCACACGACCATACATTTGTGTATCGTATTTAGTTGTATTGAACAGGCAATGTGGCAGATCTTCGCAGGGCTACTTCGTAGTAGAGAGCGACCAAGCTTTGATATACTCGTATTCACATGCCAATATCAAAGGCTGTATGTATTTGCATAGTTAAGAATCCATACACCTGCGCATAGTAGTAAAGAGAATATTTTGATTGTTTCATATTATTTTATGGATACATATAAAAAAATGAATTTATTATGTACATAATATTCATGTTAGTAAAAGTACATTTAAACAATCGAAATTTCGGAATCACTCAACATTGCAAATCAATTTGCGAATTATCGTTTCGTCAATTTAGTACTATCGTCTAATACTTTTGACTTCGACTTCACCGTTGCAACTATAACAAATCCAAAATGAAATTAAACAATTTGTACTAATTAGCAGATCATTAATGCTTTCAAGTAGCTAAGTTTGTAAACAGGCAAACGTTATATTTTCTCGCAATTTGTAAGAATTATGTATATAAAAGCAAATTTGAGGGGTCAACAAAACTTTATAAACAAAATATTGATTGCGAGTTTCTGAGTCCATTACAATCAACATTTGAACACATGTTCGCCTAAATTCAATAGAAAACCATACATATTTATTATATGTTCGGTAGTAAGTTAACCAGAGGGTCGAATATAATTTTATTAAGTATATGGAGACTCGATACCTGCGCCTTTAGTTCTGCTTTCTCCAGACTGGACAAGGAAGCAATGCAAATGGGTCTGGCAGTGAACGAGGGCAAGACGAAATATCTCCTGTCATCAAACAAACAGGCGTCGCACTCGCGACTTGGCTCTCACGTCACTGTTGACAGTCATAACTTTGAAGTCGTAGATAATTTTGTCTATCTTGGAACCAGTTGGTGTTTACCACCAACAATGTCAGCCTAGAAATCCAACGCAGAATAACTCTTGCCGACAGGTGCTACTTCGGACTGAGTAGGCAATTGAGAAGCAAAGTCCTCTCTCGACAAACCAAAACCAAACTCTATAAGTCAGTCATAATTCCCGTCCTGCTATATGGTGCAGAGGCCTGGACGATGACAACAACTGATGAGTCGACGTGGCGATTTTTCTAGAGAAAAGTTCTGCTAAAGATGTATGGTCCTTTGCGCGTTGGCCACGGCGAATATGCATTCGATGGAACGATGAGCTATACGAGATATACAACGACATTGACATAGTTCAGCGAATTAAAAGACAGCGGCTACGCTGGCTGGATCATGTTGTCCGGATGGACGAAAACACTCCAGCTCTGAAAGTATTCGACGCAGTAGCCGCCGTGGGAAGCAGAGGAAGAGGAAGACCGCCTCCCCGTTGGAAAGACCAGATGGAGAAGGACCTGGTTTCGCTTGGAATATCCAATTGGCGCCACGTAGCGAAAAGCAGAAACGACTGGCGCGCTGTTGTTAACTCGGCTATAATCGCGTAAGCGGTGTCTACGCCAATAAAGAAGAAGAAGAATATGGAGGCTATTTTCATATACTTTTAGCAATAAATAATAATATGGTCTAGAAAATATGTTTACGTTTATTTACTCAGATAACTCCTTGGCCGATATATTAAGCCTTAAGCTCATTGATTAACCGAAATCATTAGATGTACGAAGTGCGGTTTCAGAGGGGGAAATGCGTGAAAGTCTCCTCCAGAAAAATTAGTTAATTGAAAAATAAGGACACAGCGGGAGAAGCAACGACACTCATTGTAGCCGTATAAATTTCAATTTATAATTGACATTTTTTGCCTATGTGACATTCTATCTCTAACTCATTCTCCAGAAAGACTCGATCGATCCGGCAAAGGCATCAAATATGATAGATACGCTGCTTGTAACGTTCCGAAATCAAAGACAAAAAACTAACGAGCATTTTAGATCCATTTATGCAGACACGAAAAAATGGCGGCAGAACTGAAAGTTAACGAAGAAAAACCAAAAATCTGCGGCTGACAAATAAAAGGCGAAAATTTCTGGGTGAGAATTTGCGTAGAATACTAAAGGATATCAGTGTACATTGCTCTGTTGTATACAATCGGCGAAGATTTGAAGACGCTCTCTTCTAGAGAAGTACTGGATGGACTTCAACTCAGTTTGCTGCTTCCAGAAAAAATATGTGCTTTGAAAACCAAAGAAATAAAAAATCTTATTGGCTGCTTGCTGGAAAGATTTAAAGGCCTTTTGGTTAATAAAACGTCGTGCAACGTTCGAAGCCCAAAGGTGAACTTGAGCACTGGCAGTGCCTTTGGGGGCAGAAGCAAAAATCAAAAGAAAACAAGTTAGGGACTACTGCATTGGAAACGTTGAAACACTGCGATATAGGCATATAGTATACCGCATAATTCATAGTTTTCTTCGCATATTCTGCACACTTCCTGCGATGAATGCGAGCTCGGAACACACTTTTTCGACACTTCGCCTCATGAGTAGGAACATGCTTCAAGATACATAGATTGATCGGCTTGGCGTTGCTGCACGCGCATCATGACATTGAAGTGACTGCAGAAAAAGTTCTCGAAATACTTTCAAAACTTAACCCACATCGTTTTGTTTTGTAAAATTTTTCTTTTCAATACACGAAATTAATAAGTATACATTGCAATAAAATCACCCGCACGTATACGATTCAGAATGGGTTTTTTCAATTTAGTAGGATTTGATATTAGATGATCGATTTGAAAATTTTCCACCATAATATTAAACTGAATATTCAATATAAGAATCTTCATGTTTCAAATAAATGCTTATTTTTGATGAAAATTTACATGTCCTATACAGATGTTTGCGATATATAGTAGATACACCTTGGAAAAAAAACTCAAAAAGGTGCTCAAAGTTGTGTAGGTGGGAAAGGATCGCAATCCTTTCTTGCCTACATTCCCTTGTTCCCAGCCTGTGCTAAATTTCATGACATATCGTCTGTATACTATATGTACATATACAGGAAGAATATCGAAATCACTTTAATAAATATAGCAATTTGTCTGTATCTTGTTAAATGCTGGACAATATGTCTCCATATTTAAGTACATTTAGCATTAATTTAAAATTTTCTGATTATTTAAAAAATGTGTGAACACGGGTGGAATATCAATTCTACCGCAGATAATAATATATCTAAGTATGTATATATTTATGTATACAAGCAAGTTCAAACATTTTCGGTGCTTATTTTGTTGTTTTCTAAATGCTACTGTATTCTTTTTTTTTTTTTTGAACTTCTTCATAAATTTTACAATGTCAACGTTATTTGTTGTCATAACTTCTCTACGCTTCTAAAAATTCTGTACCATAAAATGGGCCACATGTCCTCTGCGCACAGGTTATTATTACAAATGAAATCTACAAATATACGAGCGAAATATTTTATTTAGAACTGAAAGATTAAAACAATGCTATGCACTGTTAAAAGAGTCTATAATATTGCGTAAATACGATAAAGAGGAAAATGAAATAAGAACATATCATCGTTGGAGAGCTTTGGTAAAACATTATGTGCGTATAAATGCATTTCCCTTCCATAGGTACGGAGAGTGTATCCGAACGAATTTGGCTTAGCATCAACTCAAACTCAGTCTAAAATGCTCGCACTTGTATACATAATATGGGACAGATCCTTGGGACCACAGGCAGTGCTCATCAATTTGAATATTTTGTACACGCAGTCGCTTTTCACATTAGAATGAAAACACGAACATATCGAAGCTCAACAATCATACGTGGGCCTTCGATGATACGTTTGGCAATCGTGCCTTCTCTGTTTTACCCTTGCAAACGGGTTCACTCAATATTCGAAGCTTTCTCTGCCTTTCACTTCCTCACAGTGATACAGTTAAGGAACTCCTTTGTGGGCATACATACGTGATGTGATTTTGGACAACGCCACCGATACCTCTTCCCCTAACCCCATATCCACAGTTAAGCATCAAGCCTCTCGCTCACGAATATCCGCTGTGAATTGTTGCTCAGGATGGACGACTGCGGTAACTACTAAACAACGACAGCATCGTTGACAACGGCAACAGTTAACAATAACAACATCTTAGACTACAAATGAGTTTATACATACGATGCCCCCATATACATATGTATGTATATGTATGAACACATACACACATAGTATATAATTTGAGAAGCGGACATAAATACATACATACATATGTATGTACAATCAATTGAACTTATATGGACATGTAAATATGCATACATTCAAGCTTATGTAACTATTTGTGTATATGAATGTGCATATGGACTCATGTGCTTGTACATACAAATGTACAAATGCTTGTGTGTATGTGTGTCTTCACCAGTTACATAAACATACGTACGGACCATTCATGCATGTATTAACTGCCATGTAGTCAAGTTGATTGCGACAGCAAATTGGTAGAAACGAGGATACTTCACGTACAACGTACGGACGCTAACTTATTGCACCCTTTCAAGAATTATTTATAACATAGTATGGGGTGAAGGTGGGAGTAGGTGTAGTCGAAAGCATTGTACTACCTTTGTGCACTCATGCCATACATACAAACATATATACATACATACATAAGTATTATGCAAACACTTTGGATTTTGTCAAAAAAGCGAACTATAATTTGGCAATTCTCATTTCTGTAAAATATGTGATATATAAATTAGTTAATAATGAAACGCGCATCACAAAGGAATTCTTTTGTAATTGTTTTTTATTTTTTTATTTTTAGTATTTGCAGAGTAAATACATGTCTGATTATATTGTAAGCCAACACTTTACAAAACAGGTTCTTTGTTTCATCTGGGCCTATGGAGGGAAACAATGTTTATCATCCCAATTCCCATTTCATTCTAATAATAACTTTTCCGAGTGGCTTGAAAATAGTTTTGTTAAAATTTTAAGTTCCCATCTCATTCTAATAATAACTTTTCTGAGTAGCTTGAAAATGGTTTTGTTAAAATTTTGAATTGGCCGAGTTTGATTTTTTTGCTTTTATCAATGTGTTGGCTCATTCATTTATTGGTAATTAACTTGTATTCGATTCGCCGTTCGAACGTTAGAGAATAGCGAATCATTTACATTCGACCAGCCTTTTAAAGTGACTGGGAAAATTTACAGCGTAACCTTTTTTAATCTCTGCTAGTAGGTTTGCATTGGTAAGAAATAACTTTTTTTATTTTTTTTTTTAATTTTTATCGAAATTGAAAAGAGAATAAGTCTACATTCAAATGCGACTTTTCTGATTTACATATATGTACGTATAACCATTTAAAGCATAATCCCACTTTTAGAAATCGAAGTAAATCGACTTCAGTTTAGTGGTATAGATATTCAATACAGTGGTCGTCAAAATAACGAATCATACACCTTTTTTGTACCTATAATAGAAGCATATTTATATTTCCCCCCCGAAATGTGTGCTTGCTTGAGGGGGTATTCTGGTCTAGAAGCATGAATTTCAGGTAATTTTTAAAGTGCCGTAAAAAAAGGCAATTAATATTTTTACTATCCATCTAGAGTACAGAAAATAATTAAAAACTAAAAAAAGTAAAAAATTTCAAAAATTATGAGCTGCCGAAGTGGGGGTCTCTAAAAATTTCCGCGTGACCATACCCATGATTTCAACGCTTCTAGTTATCTGAAACCAAAAAAAAAGATTATTAATCTAGAATAATGTCGCAATGGCCGGAACTGCGGAAAAGTGGGAAAACATTTTTAAAACAAAATGGCGACTGCCTGTAAAAAAGTTTTTTTGGATCACTTTTTCTGACTATTTCGAATTTTTTAAAAATAATAAAAATAAAAATTTGGGGGTGGGGCTAGTTCTAACTATAGACAAGCCTATAAAGAAGATTCTATAAAAATTTCAAGTAAATCGGTCCAGTAGAACCTGAGAAATCGTGGGTATCGTTCCGAAAAGTCAGTTTTAAGAAAAACGCGTTTTAAGTTTCGCGTAAAGTCTTTTGTTCGATTAGTTCCGGCCGAACCAGTTTGGATGCCGGGTCAGAAAAATTCCTATATCACCGAAAATAATTTGAATTTTGAAAAATCCTCTTGTACACATATTCTTGAATAGTTAAACTTTGAAAATATTTAAAAAAAAAATTTCGATTTTTTTAAATTTCTTGACCAGAATACCCCCTTGAGTAAACTTGCTTGTATCCACAAGAACGTAATTACTCTAAATTTGCGATATGAAGATATATCGTAAAAATCAAATCTGAAAAATGAAATGTAAGCCTAAAATATTTTGACTGATGCTAAATGTAATAATATCATATAAAAAATTAAAAAATGTTTCATTTTCAAACCGTGTTAAGATAGAGCGAGTAAAACAGGTTGGGGTGTATGTATAATTTATTGTTTGTATGTATAATTTAGTAAATTTTCTTCTTATTAATTGACGAAGACACTGCTTACGTGGTTACAACCGAGTTTACAACAGCACTCCTCGTTCTTCCTCTTCGCCGCTTGAACTAAGTCAATGTCGTTATACTTCTGTCAAGAAAGTATCGGGAATTCTTCATTTCCCCCTCTCATCACCCGCTTATATAGAAGACAGGTAGTTTTTTTCTGGTTTGGTATAACTGTCCTTAATCATGATGCCAAAAATTAGCGGGATCTGTCAACCAGTGTGTTTACAGCATCAGTTTATGTCAGTCGACCTCAGTAGTGTTTGTCGAGTTTTACCAAATTTTTTAATGTATTTGTGTTAAATTTTTGCCAACCACTCAACAAATAACATTGAACAAGTACCGAGTCTCCCTGATTTAGCTCCATGTGACTTTTACCTATCTTCACACTGAAATATCCACTTCTGGAAACACGCTTCGACTCAATTGAAAACATCAGAACAAATTCAATTGAAGGCCATCTCGGAAAGTGCCTATAACAAAATATTTTGACGATTGGGAGAAGCGTTGGCACATGTTCATCGCTTCAAATTGATGTTACTTTGAAATCGATAAAATAAATTTAGATGATGATAGAAAAATTTTCGTTTTATTTGTAAATTCCGATACTTTCTTGACAGAATCAGACGTTGTCATCGTCTATGCCATGAGTGACTTAGAGAGTTTGGTTTTTTTTTCGACGAGAGAGGACTTTACTTCTCAATTGCCTACTCAGTCCTTAGCAGCACCTGTTAGCAAGAGTTATTCTGCGTTGGATTTAGAGGCTAACATTGTTGCTGGTGTTAATACTACATCGACGAAATTATCTACGAAAATATGACTGTCAGCAGTGACGTGAGAACCACGTTAAGACTGTTGTGACAAATGATTGTTTGATGGCAGGCGATATTTCGTCTTGCCCTCGTTCACTACCAGACCCATTTGCTTTCCTTCCTTATCCAGTCTGGAGAAAGCATGTACTAAAGACGCGGTTATTGAGGCCAATGAAATTAATACCTTCGGCTTTCGCCAGCAGATGCACACTTTTACAGTATACTGTGCCTTCTCCATTCAGATCTGCAGCTCGAATTATTTTTTCCAGGTAGAGGAAGTTCCTCGATGAGTAGTCGCTTTGTCTGAAACCTCGTTTGGTATGGAAAAGCTCGGAGAGCTTCTGTTATTGCTCATCGTCAGTTTACACAGCCGTATTAGTTTTGCGGCGAAGCCGAACTCAGTTATAGCGGCATAAAGGACGTGCTGTCAAAAGCAGCTTTGAAATCGACGAAGATGTTGTGTTGTCGTGAAACAAATTTGAAAATTTTATGCATTTAAAAAAGGCCTTCAATTCAATTCTGTTTTTTAACAATGAAATCCAAACTTTTTTGTTTTGCGATTTCTTGTGAATATCTTAGAAAAAAATGATAGGGAACTATTCATTGAAGCCGACTCCGAGTTCATATACATTCAAGGAAATTCACTTTGCAAAAACTTTCATACTGTTTACTGGCGATGCGTTTTTTGAAAGAATTCGTCTATATTAAATTTAAGGTAGAATCTGCTGAATCTTTTGTTTATTTCCCGACTATAAAGGTTTCATTTTGACACTGCACTTTCTGAGGCAAACAAAAGAAATCAACCGCACGAGGAAAGTATTTCGAACCTGAGTGAATTATGTTTAATTAAAAGTCAGTCGGTCAGTTTGTATTACAGCCATAGTGGTTCGATCTAAACACTTCCTTCGAAGATTATAGCGCTGTTTTGGATATTTCGTGAAGCTATCCTACCAAGTTAAAATTTGTTTAAACAAGGACTGGATCAATATATGCTAAAGAGGACCGATATTGTGGGTTCCAACACATGAACAGCTTTTTTGGAAGAAGAAGACGTGTGCAAAATTTCGTATCGATATGCCAAAAACTGAGGGACTAGTTCGACCACCGAACGTACATAGCTAAAACAACTAAGTTCGTCATATTGATCAGTTTTTACAGAGTCTTCCAGCTTTTACGAGTATTCTGAATGTTACGAACTTCGTGGCAAACTTAATATATCCTGTTGAGGGTACAAAATAGTAGTGTTTGTATTATTAAAACTCACTTTTCCAAAACATTGGTATATTAGATCACCGTTTTATACCATAACAATATTTTCAAATGTTCAGCCTCAATTTTTTGAGAGCGTACTAAAACGTACATATGTACATACTTTATACCTATATGTATGTATGCATAAGTAAAGGTATGCTTTCGAGTAATCACGTGTGGTACATATGTAGTACATGAAAGGGTGTACATTCGCATATAGTACATACAGTTTATTATTATTAATATACGTTTTAAGGGTTGTAATTATGCAAAAGACGGAAACGCGCAACCAAAAAATCGAACGTGTGAATTTAAATGCTCGAATGTTTTGTCTTATGTGAGTTATAACCACATGTCCCAGTATAGTTGATTGACATCCGTTGACATTATTTTTGACATTCGATGTTTAACTCTGTCGTCAATGTTACGCACGAATAAAGAAGCACAGTAGGAGACAGTGGCATTGACTACAGACGAAATCGCTATTATTTGGAACTGATTTCCAAACCAATACCCTTTTATGAGTGTGTTGATTCCCGAAGAATATGAGCCTTGGTGGAACTATTGCTATTGGAGTTACATATTTTTAGGTTCTCTATCATACATCGTTGGAAGGTACAGAATGAAATTAGTTTAGTCAGACTAGAGACTATACCAAGCTATCGGCTGCCACCTCAATAAAATCAATGGGTAACAGTGTGAGTTCTAGGAATATGATTTATTTAATTAACCTTAAGTGACGTTGTGGTATCAAAACCTATAAGTGTCCCTATCTAATAAGATACTACATCACGTCTATAAAAATGTATTCATCCACAACTGTTTAGTTTGTTTCCCTGTAGAATGTTTAAATCAAGTGGCTTATTTGTTACACTTTTATCCCCTTGCATTCAAATAACATAGACATATGTATTACAAACATGTATTTTTGTAGAAGAACACAACAAAAATACGTATAATCTAAATTCGCTGCTTTAAAAATGCACTCAATATTTCTAAGCTACGTATTAGTACTTCGAGAAAATTATCCCGAAGTTTACAGGTATACATATAGTATGTCGAGTGTGTTATACCAAAAAATCCCGAAAACTAATGTTTTGTAATTTGTATAATGATTTTTATTGCTTTTTTTATATATTGTTTGTTCAGCACAACCAAACACCAGAAACCTACCTCCTGCTGATGATTTGTTTTAAATCCAATACTTATATATATGAGGCTATAGCAGTGCGAATTTATCTCAACATTAAAAAATTAAAAGCAAAATAAATAAAGTTGTGGTGATTGTTTTATTGCTTGATGCATATACATACCTACATATGAATTTTCAGCTGTATTTTGCATAAGCATTCATAAACACGTACATTCATGGAAAATTTTTGCCATATAAAATATATTGGGCACACGGAAGTCATCAGTTTCTATATAACACTGGGTATGGTATGAGTGAAATTCCGTAAATTTTAAAAATGTGGATACATGCGTGTCCAAATAACTGAAGGAATGGAAATCTCCGCAGTTAATACACCTAAAAAATACGGTACTACCGCTCACTCCCATATACTACATATCGTCACCTAAAATGCAAAATAACGTATGATCAAAAAATTCGAAATTCGTGGTTCATTGATTACTATACACTACTTCAAATTACATACATATAAGTACATATGTCCAACATTTCTAGATCCTGCTATCAGACATAACCCTGTTTTAAGCAATATTTAAATTTTGTTTCACTCATGTTCCATTTTATTACATGTTTCATTCATGCCACTGTAAATTTCCGAAAATGTTGCTACGTTATTTTGCATTTCAGGTGACGATATAATGATTTTCGTTTTTCTAACAGATCTTACGCCGAATTTGCCGGTCAGTATATGAATTATATATAATATATTATAAAAAATTTCCTGTATTCCGATCCTCTGGTTGGCGTTTTTTACCTTAAGGTGGTACTCTCATGTGAACGCATACATTTTACCACTCTTTAGGAATTTTTTTTTATGCGACAACAAAATTCAATCATTTTAATTTTTTAATATATTTTTATTTGTATTTTGAAATGTACAAAAAAATTTTTTTTTCGTTTTTTACATTTTTAATATATATTTTTTTTTAAATCAAAGTAGACCCCAACAAAAAAAAGTAGTTCACTGGTCATGGTGATAGCGGCTGTTCATGTTGTCTGAAATAAAAAAAATCCATTGGATTATTATTCAGTAGTTCTGCGGCTATCGGCCCTACCAAATATAATCAATTTCATTAAAAAATGTCGAACTTCAAAAAAAAGTCACGAAAATCTTGTTTTTTTCGTTAAAAATCGTTTAAAAAAATATGAAAATATTTTCGAAAATAAACAACTCTGGTAGGGACGATAACTATAAATGAGTAGAAGAACATTTGTAAATTTTAAAGCAATCGGTTGAATACTTATTTTTTAAGACCATGACATTTTCAGAAAATGATGTTTCGAGCAAAACGCGTTTAGAAACGTAGCAGCTGCAGACTTGTCATGGCGCCTGGTAGACAGTCGCTTACGACACGTCGGCGACTTGGAGCTGTAACTTAACAAATGCTATGAATTTCGGTCTGAATTTTTCACAGCATGTTTTCAATAGGGTTTACTGTCAAAATATAAAGAAAAATCGATTTTCGCATTGATTACATTAGAATACCCCCTTAAATTATTTCCCTGCCTCTGATACCTGCAAATTGCAAGAGTAAAAAATGTTCGGCTGCACCCGAACTTAGCCCTTCCTTACTTGGTAATATAAAGTTTTCCAACACACCTAAACCGATTTCCCCGCCTTTCAGTTACACACGAAAATTGACTCACAGCTTCAAGTTATACTTTAAAAGTGACAAGTATGAATCTCGGAAGCACTATCCTTTCGCCATCGGCTGTCTTTTGCGCCATTGTTATAAACCGAAGAATAATTAAAAATCAAAAAACAAGGTGGTCCATGTTTTTACATTCCGTTAAAAACCCACAAGAAGCCTGGAAAAGATTTTTAAATAAATTACTTTTAATTTATTGCACAGTTGTCCCAATTACATTTTCATGACCTCAGCACGCGTCTTGCACATGCTTCTAAAGTGTCATCAACTAATCCCTAAAATTCCGCAACAAAACTAGTATTCAAATCTGAAATGTTAAGAAAATCGAATATTAATAGACAAAGTGTTGGCAAGAGCTACTGGCCACAGTCTGACCCCCTGGACGCATGTTCAATGACCCATTAAATTAACAACAAGTTATTCAAGAACCAACGACTGTGCAACAATTATTAAAAAAAACACAATTCTTTCTTGACTCATGGAATTACAAAGACAACGCAGAATCTGAATAACTTACCACGGTCAGAGGTCAGCATGGGCATGCTTGTGGGCATTCGCCATTTCCTCATCATTTCTCAAGAGGTCAGCCATCATCATTATCACTTTCGTTTGACTAAGCAAAAACATTTATATATGTATGTATCTAAACATAGTTGTGCGTATGCTTATACACACACACATACAACGTTCTACACGCACTCGTAAGTGCATATAATGAAATAGGCACAGGCGCTCAACCCGACTTAGGGAAGGGTCAATTATATATGTATGTAAGCACACCATCAGGGGCGAATGAAGATCGTGCCTTTGCTTGAATGTATGCATATGAGTACAAGTGTGGCGATTCACCTTTTTGTATGTCCAGCTGCGTTGGTCAGCCAGCAGTCGTAGGGGTTGATAATTGGTGGTTGGTTCTTGCGCGCTATGGAAATTCTACCTTTTCACAGCTAACCCGGATATAGTGAAGGTGCCTAGAGGGTAAGTGTGCGCCTGACCATTGGTCAATGTGATTAGTGAGTTGTCAGTTCATGCATGTGCAGGGCACAGGGCATAAAGCATACAGTTAGCTGAACTTAGGGCAAAATACCCAGTATGCTACAACCAGCGTTGGTCATGTGTTTTGCACACGTAAATGTTAAAATGTTAATTCACTATGGAGCGTGCTATGAATGATGACCGATGGGAGTGATCTGCTTTGTGAAATACATTAAATTTTTACCTTAAACAAAACATAAATCATGGAATTAATGCATCGTCACCGTTGCAAATTCATGTGGGCACAGGCAGAAGGCAAAGCTCGAAATTAACTGGGATGGGAGCGTGCGGTCACAACATGGTTTATTAATGTGAAATATTTGATTTTCGACTTACCCAAAAATGTATGTGACAATTGGGGTTTAAAAGTTGACTACACACAACTTTTATTTGCATTGATTAATAGCATTTCTAGCCTTACAAGACCTTTGCGGATTACTATGTTTATACACAACATAACATAACATGTATCGGAGCAATCTATTAATTTACGTTTTTATGTAAAATCAATAACTACTTAAGCATTTAAAATTTACTTTAGCTTTTATATTACTGGAAGTAAGTCAAGGCAATTGAATTAAGATTACGAATACTTTCCGTCTTTGAAATAACAACCTCTGACCAAAAAAGAAGCCGGAACCGATTCTCTTGATTATTCACCAAATGGAGATCTCACATTTCAACTACAATTAAAACTTTCTAACAGATAAAAACTTACCCATAAAGGCCTATGGGAGTATGCGATACTAGTTATGTGATTGCATTTTCGAAAAAGTTGTAAAAAATGCTACAATCTCAATAGTTCAGATAGGACCAATATATCAAAAATCAATCAAAAAAGGTGCAATACATCTGTAACAGGTATTACAGCGCCGATGCAGTCGAAATTAAGGTTCTTCCTTGTTATACTCTTGCAACATGTCGCTAAAGAGTATAATAGTGTTGTTCGTATCATCTATAAATAATCGAGTTAGATATAGGGCTATATATATATACATATAAATGCTCAGGATGATAAGAAGAGTTAAAATCCGAGTGAATGTCTGTCTATACATCCGTTTGTGCAAGCGATAACTTGAGTAAAAATTAAGATACCTGAAAAAAAATGGGTGCTCATGTTTCTTCCAAAAACGGTGAGTACGAATACAGATGGGCGTAATCGGATCATTGCCACGCCCACAAAACGTCATTAAACGAAAATCTGAATAGTGCCATAACTAATCACTAAATTAAAATAAAACTGTAATTTGGCCCAGGAGGGGAAAAAGAGGCCTCTAAAGATATTTAAGGTACATATCTTCTAAACCACTTAAGATACAATATCCGAATTCGCTCAAGATAAATCCCTTAAGACACTTTACCGACTGGACTGTAAAAGGAATGAAATCAAGTGATAAGCCTGCCCACTTCCCACTAAAACAATTAAAATAAATAAATACGCCATAGATATTAAATTTAATACCTGGGATGATACAAAATGGTGTTTTAGGTGGCGGCGTTGAATAAAATCCATACCTTAGGACCCAGTCTATCGTTCTCGACCAAATTTAGTATTTAATATTAATAACACATTATCAAATTCTGTCTGATTCTTTCACTTTCCAGTATGCAAATCAAGCACCAATAAATGTATCGAGATAAAACTTTGCACGAATAGTTACTTTGAGCCCTGCCACCGAACCGGATCAAAAGTATTCCTGCGCTGAGATAGGTCAATCAAAGTTCCGATTCCGAACTTTCTATCAAAAATATCGGTCAATCTGGAAAATACATACATAAACACATAATAGAAGGATTTTCGAACTTCCGTTAGCCTTTTTACCGTATCCGTACCGCTCGGATTTTACTTTTTCGCAAAGTTCTTCCTTATTTTTTCGTTTAAAGCCTCTAAGTTTATTTTCAATATCCCTCACAAGAATTCTATCGGATTAATGCCAGGGGATTGGGCAGGCCACTCGATTACATAAATTTTTTGTCCTAGCACTATTCCTTAACAAATTTTGAGAAATGTATGGGGTTATTATCCTGCATGTACTCCTATTTTAAGCTAATTTCTCACTCGGCATATGGAAGCATCACTTCCATGTTTGACGGTCTTTATGCTATGTTTAGGGCCGAAGGCAGTATATTTTAAAATCTAATTATTTTACGATATTTCTTTTGCTTAGAAGTGGCAGTTTATTAGCTGAACCTGCCTTCAAAATATTTCTCAATTAGTCTGTTTCGTATTGCCAACACTAATGCCAGCAACGTATTTTTGTGATCTTTTGATAAAAAAAAAAATGTTTTTTTTTTCTATATACGAATCAAAAGGTCATCGAACTTTTGAGAAGTGGCTCGCGCCCTGTGCTTATTTTTTTCTGTCGTATTGCATAAAATTGATAATTTGTAGCAAAATTTGCTTGGGGGTGTTGAATCCATCCTTCTGTTGACGGAACTAATAGAAACACCGTGAAATATTCGCAGAATTGTGACTATTTTTTCTAGCTTAAACACATAGTCACTCATAACATCGCAAATTACGGTTAATATTAAAGCAAAATCAACTAAAAAAGGAGAGCACAATAAAGTATCGCTATCAGTGCTCTACGTGATATCGATTTTATGTATAGCATTCTTGATAATTAACAATTTGGTTTTAAGTACAGAAGTAGTTGTTGTTTCTATTATTCTTTCCAACAGTGTATGTATTTGTATATACACACATTTGTATACTAATTATTTACTTACATATGTATATAATTTAACACGTTCGTGTATGTACATACATTCCTTTATGTGTATGCGTAAAACATTAATTTAAAGAAATAAGAAGCATAAACGTAAACTTAATAAATGATATGCTTAGAAGCTTTGTGGCTACTCAAACTAACTGCTCAAATATCTTTGGTAGTACCTTTTAATCCTTTAAAGGACATATACTTACATACATAGTATATATTGTAAGTGAATTTTACATGAACAGTAAGAAACAAGGCCATGTACATCAGTGTCCTAATGTGCAAGAGCGGTAAGTAATATTTGAGCCACTAAGTACATAAATTCAAACGGTATGTACAACTGTCACCAGCAGACCACAAGCTGTCGCAAGCTCCGCAGTACCGAATATCAACTTCTCCTTGACAGCATTCAGACTTTACCATGAAATAGACAAATCAGGCATACCAGGATCCCACCAACATACACTCCGTGCAATCCTAAAATGGTCACAAAATATTTACCCGAGTCTATAAAGTAATTCACACACACACCGTATATGTGCATATGTATGCTCTTATTAGTTCATATGTAGATTACTCGACATGTAAACTCATATAAACTCACATTATACTTGTTAAGGACACATCTGTATGTTTGTACGTGTGTGTACATATGTGCATCTGAAAATATATACACATAACTCTGTTTATTATGTTATCCCATTGCTTCTCATATCCTGCCTCCTTTGTACTCATGCATACATACATACATACATATACAGAGGGATAGCCGAGTTCAAAATAAGTGCAAGCTTCAAGCCATTTAACAAACTACAGCCGCGACAGCTTTTGAATACTTAAATACAATCCACATACATATGGTACATACATAGGTATGTACATATGTATCAAAATTGTTTACAAACATATACACAGTTGTACATAATTATATATCTAGGTACATATTCAAGTATGTAAGTTTATGGGGGTATGTATAACCAAGATGTGCACAAATTACCAAACGAACATATATGTATATATGTATGTGTGTACATACATGCTTATTATTAACGACAGAACTTTGTCCCAAAAGTGAACTATCCAAGGGCTCTTACTAAGTGCCAAACTGCGGATGGGCTTCTGAATCCGTTTTAACCAAGCAACGGTACCATAAACCCACATATGCGCCCACATTTACTCGTATGTATAGCTGTAGCCAAGTACATAGAACATTTAATGTGCTATGTAAACGTGTACATACATATGCGTAAGTCGCATTTGCATATGTAAAAATGTACATATGTATGTATGTAGATTATACACACTGGTACTGTACATGTTTATAAAATTTGTTGTCGAACCCACACATTCATTTTAGAGCAGACATTCTTGCTCTTGAGTGTTCACAATTTACCAAATAAAATGAAAGGAATTCCTAACTAACTTGTAAAATTTCACAATTTGAAAAACCATCCTCACTCCTCCCTCATAGTTCACTTACTTATACCGTGATATACCGCACAACGTTGTTACACCATTCGGGCATATGAGCGGGGGACACAAAACCTGGGCTTAAAAAAGAAAAGCAACTGTCTAAAGATTTTATGTCGAGGGTTGTGGCATTACAAGAGAGCTTTATAGACAACAGGATACTGATGGCATTTCAGCAAGAAACGAGTGACTCGCATGGTTCAATCTTCGGCGTACATACATACATACATACGCCGAAGCACCGCATTGACTGACTGCGCACGGTACGGATGGAGAAATTGTTACGGTTGGATAGGTGGACAGATGAATGTTCCATTAGACTTAGAAAAAAAGCACATACATATGTATATACTTACATTGATAAATGCATACGCGTAGGCGTGTGTGTGAAAACATTGTTATGTACAGTATTGTACAAAACATATATGTATGTACATTCAGAAATTAATGAGATGGATAGAAATTTCATTATTTTTTAATTGATTTTAATTAATTAAAGTGTTGCACAATTAGTTTCTACCATAAGTTCGTGGTGACATTTAGCCAGTGTGATACTCTTTTCTTATTGTGAGATCTCTTTGGATATTAATGATCGAAGTTAATTTATGAAAGATATCTGGTGACTAGACAACTAAAACTGATTTGTACCCCCATTTTCCTAACAAGAGTGTGTGGTTTTATGAAATCTGAACTTAATAATTAATAACGGAAATTATAATAAGCGAGAAGATCTCTACATTTTTATTTCACACTTCCTATTTCAGTACAGAACGTAAAAATCAGTAAGGGCATGTTAAAAACTATGAACAATATACTTATGTATATGTACATACATATGTATTTAAATCATTGAGTAATTTTGAATTTTTATTAGACTGACTCTGACCTCATCTTCGCCTTAAGTTTCACAGTTAATTAGTGACAATTAATATTTTATGGTAACTAAAATAAGTGCTGCTGCTTTCACGCGATTTCTTCAATCTATCTCTATCTAATTCTTGAAGAAAATAATTAGAGCTGCAGAACTAAATAGAGAAGGTGCCATCTTCTATAAGAGTGTATAGCTGCTGGCGTACGCCGATGATATTGATATCATTGGCCTCAACAAACGCGTCGTTAGTTCTGCTTTCTCTAGAATGGATAAGGAAGCAAAGCAAATGGGTCTGGTAGTGAACGAGGGCAAGACTAATCTGACCTATCATCAAACAAACAGTCGCCCACATAACTGTTGACAGTCACAGCCGTCGCAAAGTCCTCTCTCGACAAACAAAAACCAAACTCTATAAGTCACTCATAATTCCCGTCATGCTATATGGTGCAGAGGCTTGGACAATGACAGCAACCGATGAGTCGACGTTACGAGTTTTCGAGAGAAAGGTGCTGCGAAAGATTTATGGTCCTTTGCGGGTTAGCCACGGCGAATATCGCATTTGATGGAACAATGAGCTGTATGAGATATACGACGACATTGATAGTTCAGCGAATTACAAGACATCGACTAGGCTGGTTATGTCGTCCGAATGGACGAAAACACTCCAGCTCTGAAAGTATTCGACGCAGTACCCTCCGGGGTATGCAGAGGAAGAGGAAGATCTCCACTCCGTTGGAAGGACCATGTGGTGAAGGACTTCACTTCGTTGGAATATCCAATTGGCGTCACTTTTTCAATTCACTGTCTGTCCGTCCGGCTAAACTTGGTACACTTCTTAGTTGTTACTAGAAGAAGCCTGATGTTGTAAATTGGTGAAACTGAACCATTGCCACAAAATTCCGTTAATTCGGCGTAGTGTGAGATGTGTGGCTCTTGTCGGTGAGAAGTGGCTCTTGTCGGCTAAAATATTTTAATAAGTTATATGCCAATTTTTCGCAAAATTCTAAAGTTACCTTTTGATACCTCCTCAGATGGTGTGCAAATGTGTGAAATCGTAATGTAAGCAAATCTACTCACAAAAAACGGTTATGCTGAAAATTACTAAACAAGGGCTACATTGGATCCAGTAGAAAAATTGGACGGTGGGTGAGACACTGTCGGCTTTTCATGACACATTGTGATAGCTTTTTTTACATCACATGTACAGTTACGCTCTATCGTTCTGTCGTCGTTGAGACAAAACTGGCTAGTTTCTTACCGAAAAAAGCCATCAATCTGTGGCATATAATAATTAATCTTAGAAAATACCTTTTCCTGGTAATAGTATATACTGGTGCTAAAAATGATTAAAATTGGTTGGATGCTTCCCATAGCCCTATTTGGATAGTAGAGGGATTTTAAAAATTCCGGTGAACTCTACACGATCAACCTCTTAGTTACCTTAATAAAACACAGAAACGTCTTTTTCGGGTACCAATAAGGCTTGAAGAAAATGGGCCATCATCCATTTTAATCACAAGGAGACACCGATACTAAAGCGAGATTCTCTCTCTTAATCTCTTTAAGATTTCTCAGAAAACGATTGGTATATGGGATATGTGAATGGGAAGTTCGAAAATCTTTCGATTTTGATTTCGTTTTTGTTTTCTATTAACGGCATTTTATGGGCACGTTAAGAATTCAATATGCCCTTTAACGGGTTATCCAAGTAGAGATACTTCGCTCAACTTACGGTCAACGTAATCGGCCTACTGAGTGTATTATCCGCAACACCAGCACCCATCTTAAGATGACAATTTTGAATTATATTCAACCGCATATACCTCGCCCAGCACGCAGTAAAGAAAATATAGCAGCCGTGGCTGAAAGTGTAAACGAAGAACGGGGATTCTTCGTTCGCATCAACTCGGACTGACGTAAGGAACGGCTTGGCGCATTTTACGTCTAGATCTTTAATTAAAAGTGTACAAAATACAGCTTGTGCAAGAATTGAAACCGCTCAAACTTTACAATCAACATCGCTTCTTCCTATGGGCTCTTGAAAGGTTCCAAGAAGATCCGACGTTTTCGAGCCAAAATTCCTTTAGGGATGAGGCCCATTTCTGGCTCAATGACCGACTCGCGATCATTTGGATTCAATAAGACGGCACCACTTGCCACACATCGCATCAATCAATGGATTTATTGATTAATTGAGAAAACACTTCGGTGAGCAGATAATATCACGTTTTAGTCCGGTCGATTGACCGACTGTTATGAATAAAAGACGCTATCTCATTTTCATTGGGATAACTCACATATTGACCGATATACGCGGTACAAAGTCACACCGAAGTTCGGAAATCTTTATATTAAGTACATGGGGGCTAAAGGTAGTATTGGTCCGATTCACATCTCTTTATATTAATTTCTTCTTGTTTTGTGTACTCGAAACTGAACGAATCAAGTCGAATTTAAAATTGTGTTGTATGGGAAGTTAAACGTGTTGTATGATTTCGTCCAATTTCACAATGTAAGAAACGAATGTAATGCCACGTACTAAATTCTGTCGAAATCGGTTGGTCGGGTCCCAAGATATGGAATTTCACCAAAAAGTGGGCTATGCAACGCCCATTGTCCAATTTACAAACCAGTTCTTATAAAGCGCTTTCATACCATCTTGATGGTAAAATTTAATGTTTCTGGCGTTTTTAGTTATTGATTTATAGCGTTTCAGTAGTTTTTAACAGTACCGGGTTATCCTCCGATTCTATCTATTTTCACACTGTCGGTAGAAGTTATTATATGATTCGTACTCAGCAAATTTGGTTGTTGTAGCTTAAGTGGTTTTGGAGATATGTACATTAAACTTGATATAGCGCGGGGCCACTCCCACTTTTTCAAAAAATTTTGCCTACAGATGCCCCTTGCTACTGCGACCCTCTGTACTAAAGTACAGTTTCATATCTCAATTTAGTGCTTAGTTATGGCACTTTATATGTTTTCGGTTAATGACGATTTGGCGTGGCAGTGGTCCTATTACGCCTATTTACGAACTCGACATTTTTTTTTTTGTACTAAAGAACCCAAATACCAAGTTTCATCGAGATATCTCAATTTTTACTTAAGTTACAGCTTGCACGAACGGACGGACTAACAGACAGTCAACCGGATTTCAACTTTTCTCGTCATCCTGATCGTTTATATGTAAGTATATATACATTAGGGTGTTTTTTTTTTTGAACTATTAATGTTTTTCAGTCCCGTCACGAAATTTTCTTGGAGCCCTTAATAGTAACATTAAGAACAGGACCAAGGCATGTACAAATTTTCCATAGAAAATACACTGCAATCGTAATTTTTTATACTCTCACAACAAAGTTGCTAAGGAGAGTATTATAGTTTTGTTCACATAACGGTTGTTTGTAAGTCCTAAAACTAGAAGAGTCAGATATAGGGTTATATATACCAAAGTGATCAGGGTGACGAGTAGAGTTGAAATCCGGATTTCCGCCCGTGCAAGCTGTAACTTGAGTAAAAATTGAGATATCATGATGAAACTTGGTACACGCATTTCTTGGCTCCATAAGTTCGAAGATGGGCAAAATCGGCCTACTGCCACGCCCACAAAATGGCGAAATCTGAAAACCTATAAAGTGTCATAACTAAGCCATAAATAAAGGTATTAAAGGTAAATTTGGCACAAAGGATCGCATTAGGGAGGGGCTTATTTGGACGTAATTTTTTTGGAAAAATGGGCTTGGCCCCGCCCCCTACAAAGTTTTTTTGTACATATCTCGGAAACTACTACAGCTATGTCAACCAAACTCTATAGAGTCGTTTCCTTCAGGCATTTCCATATACAGTACAGCCTGCACCCAGGCTTTTCTTAAAAATTGAAAATGGGTGTGGCGTCGCCCACTTATGGGCTCAAAACCTGAATTTTCCAAGAAATTCGCTTTTTTTTGTATATATCTCGTAAATGACAAGAGAGAAAAAATGTTCATCACAAACTTGTAGGAAATTTTATTTGCTACAAAAAAGGTCTGAGGCCAAAAGCGCTATCATTAATACTTCTAGAGATATTCGGCTTTTTAATTAAGGCTTCATGGAATTTTCATAGCTTTTTTATTACATTCCATCTATGAAAATTCTATAAAGCCTTACTTGATGATACAGTTTCTTTAAATAATTTTATCAAGTCCGTACTATTGGCGCCCGGGTATTTTCTATTGACCTCAACAACCTTCAATTCAAATTGGTCGAATAAAATAAGATGGATGTAAGTTAAGAGAAGATCGCATATGCTTATTACTACAAGTATTACTCAATTTCTTCCAACCATGTGGTATTTGTCGCGCCATAGTAGGTATACCTTTCTGAAGAAAAAAATTGATAAATTGTATAGTTTCAATTGTAGATAAAGGAGATGTAGATCAAATTTTGTTTGGCCTTAAATTTTGTCAGATTTAATTTTTGCGAAATACGTTCACGTTACGTTTTCCTCTTTGTAAATATAACTAAGTTTAATGGTCAGGTATTTTTAAATAATTCTAATGGATATAATTTGTATTGGTTATTCGATCTTGTAACATACTATATATTTATAGTTCCGATATCTAGTTAACACAATATTAATTTCCGTTTGTATTTATGCCTTAGCCAGTATAAATGTATGAACTACATATACATATGTACATATTCATATTGACATAAAATATGCAAAAGACATATAATCATACCAAACTCATTTTAATTTCACATATTTTTCAAAAGTCCAGTTGAATTCGCCCACCCTCAATTGCAGTATATAATTTTATATATTTTCTTATATAGTATAAATATATAAGAATATGTATATGTATATATATGTAAGTGGTCATGCAACCACTGCTCGCCATAATGCGACAATATCGATAGATTACTCTTACAAATGGTTAGAAGTCGGGCACCGTCCACCCTTAACGTTAGCAATGGCTTTCGTCTGCTCAATATCGCAATTACATTACACAGGTTCCATTTCACGAACAACGACAACGGCGAGACTTTTAGCAGCACTTGCGGTGGGAGTCTGACTATGCCAAATAGTAGTAAAGAGCTGAAGAGCCCTTTCTACATAGCTTTAACTGCAAAATTGACTATGAAAGCGCCTTTTGTGGATTAAAATTAACCATATGTAGAAGAAAACATATCTCTGCATGCCAGAATTTTTATAACGCTTTTATTAGCTCAATTGACTAATTTTTTTTTTTGAAGTGAATCAAAATGGTTTAATGTTTATATCCTCCAAACCTCTAATGCTAAATAAATCAAACTTGCTCGGAAGATGTGTCTTTAGCATGTCTTCATACTCGGAGAAAATGGGTAAAATCAGACAATAACCACCCCCACTCCCCATATAACGCTTATGTCAACTCACTGAATAAATGCGCTACAAGCATAAAACTTCACTTCCCAGATTCTGAGGAAGACCTTTATAGGAGAAGGTATAAAAATTGACCATCGGGTATGGCCCACGAAATCCAATATCTGAGGAACTACCCGATTTGGCATGTGATCCAGGCATTCCTATCACTCACTGTGAAAATGGGCGAAATGAGACATCAACCATGTCTTCTTCTTCCAAGTCCAATCTGATTCTTTCACCAGTTTACAAATCAAACCAAAGTATGAATCGGGATAAAACTTTGCACAAGTAGTGCTCTAAAGATATTTAATCTTATGCCTAAAAATTGTGGAAATCGGACTAGGGCACATATACCAAATATCTGGACCCTAATAGATTTAGCTGATTTTGTAAAGCTTTTAATAGCTTCACCAGCATACATTGGTATAAAGCCTTCAACGACGGTCGAGAGATCGTTGAAAACATCCCTAGTTCTGGACGAAAGATCCAGATCTCTTCAGCTGAAGAAAGTATTAAAATGTGAAGAATGAATGGTGTTTGAAAATCGTGAGACAAGTGTTAGAGAGAAGGCAGGAGAGCTCGACATTTCACGCAAGTACGTTCGAATGATTTTGGTCGATATTTTGAGTATGAAGGGAGTTCTTTCTCGACTCGTCGTGATAAAGTTAAATTTTTTTCAAAAAGGGTACGATTGTGACGGAATTTAAAGCAGAACTGAATACCATTAATCAACCACTGTATTCACACCATTTGACTCCGTGGAAAAACTTTTCAGTCGATCGAAGAGATAAAACAAAATTCGCTGTGTTTCGAGGACTGGAATAAGTGTATTACATCAAAATAAATATTGATGAATAATTAAATATTTAACATTTTCATTTATTTGTCTGCCTATATATGTATACGCGAACGGTCCCGCAATCTTTCAGACCTTTGTTTACAGCATACATTGGTACAAAGCCTTCAACGACGGTCGAGAGATCGTTGAAAACCTCCCTAGTTCTGGACGAAAGATCCAGATCTCTTCAACTAAAGAAAGTATTAAAATATGAAGAATATGGTAGTATAGAAAACTTTTATTTGACAAGTTATCTTCACCAAATGTGGCAGATACAACATTATTACACAAAAGAGTGAAACAATCTCCTAACACATTCAGATCGGACCACTATAGCTTGTCGTTCAAAGTCAACATAAAGATCTTCATAAAATATCTTTTTTTTATTAAAACGTTTTGGGTTCGACACAAACCGTCGGTCTGTTACGATTTAGTTGTAGATATAGTTTCTATAGGAAATGTACCTGTGAAGCATATTATAGCTGGGATGTAGTCGAAGACAAATTTTACACTTGTTTTTCAGTATGCTGGTTAGCTTTAATCCAAACATTCAATTTTAGTTTTTTTTTTTTGATTCGCCCTAATATATGTATGAACTCAAAGAGTTAAAAGAATTTATTCAATAATGCTCAATAAAATCTATTTAGTTGCAGAAAAGTACAGTTTCTACAGTACGTCCCCTTCAATGTCTTGACGTGTCAAAAATTCGTATGTGACAACACTCACATTGGGCGACATGCGGATTCATAAACGCATGAGTATGTGTAAGAGTTTATGTACGAACGAGCATTATATGCAAATGTCGTCCTTCCGTCATAGTTAAAGATTTATTCGCATCCATTTCACAGATTTGGTCGCGTCATCTATACCCTGCCCGATTGAATGCTGATTAAACTCCCACCCACAGTTTGCGCAGGGTGTGGAGGCCATTCTGTTATCATATGCAAAATCCCATATGGGCCATAACGTTTTGCCAAAGTGCCATCAGTGCCTGAAGCGAATTCGATGAAATCAAATGTTGTCGACGCCTATCTGCGAGGTAAAATAATAAAAGTAAAATACAAAACCAATAAAGGAAACAGCTCTTTACACTTCACTTGCTCACTAAAGTCAGGCATCAATCGTTACCCCACCTCACCGGATATCCTACAGGGAAATTATTCACAAACAAACACACACACACGCCCAAACTTGGTTTAGTACAGTCATGACATACTATACTATATATATACATATGTATGTATGTGGTGAGTAAATTGGTGTATGCTTCTAAAGATGTGAACGAAAATGTGTATGCCATATTGTACGAGTATATGCATAACCTTATATATTTATTCCAAAACCACATTAGATTCTATGGTTCATATATGTATACATACATACATATTTTGTTTCTTATTTACATATACATACTGCTGTTAGTACAAGTAGGCAAATAAACGTTTTGGAGCTGTACGCAATCGTTCTACTTTCTCTACTCCACCACTAAGCCGAAAGTTAGCAAATCGCCAATATCGCAACCACTCGGTCAATATACAAATATAAATGTATATACATATATGTATATGTAGGTAAATTATACAGTATGTGTGCATATTTGAATGTATTTGCGTATAACTTTTCTCCTTGCAATCGAATTCACTTCGACAAGGCGTTCACATCACCCTCAGAGTCAGAGTTATCGATGTTTACTGCAGAACACACAAAATTTTATGGTGTGCCAACTTAGTGAGGGTGTTATCATTGGGTCCGCACAACGAATATTTGCAACATTTCGTACATTTCTTAACAGGATCCTTTACTTGTACAACGCTCTAAGCAGGTATATAAGTATATGTATATGTATGCACATAAGTATGTATGCCGGTAAATATAATATTTATATGATGTGCATACACATGCATACATATATCTAAATATCAAAAATATGTACGAGTTTGCATATTTTATACAGGAAAATGTCACACCCAATCGTTTAGCATATATGTACATATGTTTTGTTATATTCATATGTGCATATGTATGCATATGTAAGTATGTCAATAAATAAAGGTCTATTAAATTAACATTTAATGTAAAATAATTAAATTTAATCAACGAAAATTCACTATTCATTCATCTAAAAATTAAATCGGTTTAAAAGATTCTAAAATGTATTTAAAGTCTCATCTAAACTACTAAAAATTATTAAAGCACACTTGGGGTCCTAAAATGTGTATTAAAATGTTTAGGGGGATATTCTCATGTAATCACTACGAAAAATCGATTTTTTTTTTATATTTTGACAGTAAAACCTATTGAAAACATGCTGTGAAAAATTCAGACCGAAATTCATAGTATTTGATAAGTTACAGCTCATAGTCACCGACGTAAGCGACTGTCTACCAGGCGCCATGACAAGTCTGCAGTCTCTTGAAACTTTAGACGCATTTTTCTCGAATCATCATTTTCTGAAACTGTCACGGTCCTAAAAAAAAGTATTCAACCGATTGCTTTAAAATTAACATATGTTCTTCTTTAAACGATTTTCAAAGAAAAAAAAAAGATTTTCGTGACTTTTTTTGAAGTTAGACATTTTTTTTTAATGAAATTGATTATATTTGGTAGGGCCGATAGCCGCAGAACTACTGAATAATAATCCATTCGATTTTTTTTATTTCAGACAACATGAACAGCCGCTGTCACCATGACCATTGAACTATTTTTTTTTGTTGTGGACTACTTTGATTTAAAAAAAATATAGATTAAAAATGTAAAAAAGGAGAAAAAAATTTTTTGTACATTTCAAAATACAAATAAAAATATATTAAAAGATTAAAATGATTGAATTTTGTTGTTGCATAAAAAAAATTTTCCTAAAAAGTGGTAAAATGTATGCGTTCACATGAGAGTACCCCCTTAAATGCATGTATCGACAAAACAAGGATTTTTCATGTAGGTGCAAATAGTAACACAAACAAGTAAGGAAGGGCTAAGTTCGGGTGTCACCGAACATTTTATACTCTCGCATGGTAAAGTGATAATCGAGATTTCATTATCCGTCATTTACATATTTTTCAAATACCGTATTTGTGTAAAGTTTTATTCCGCTATCATCATTGGTTCCTAATGTTTATACTCGTATTATACAAAGAAGGCATCAGATGGAATTCAAAATAGCTTTATATTGAAAGAAGGCGTGGTTGTGAACCGATTTCACCCATATTTCGTACATGTCATCAGGGTGTTAAGAAAATATTATATACCGAATTTCCACGCCCATTTTCAATTTTTAAAAAAAGGCTGGGTGCAGCTTCCTTCGCCACTTCTTCCGTAAAATTTAGTGTTTCTGACGTTTTGTGTTAGTCGGCTAACGCACTTTTAGTGATTTTGAACATAACCTTTGTATGTGAGGTGGGCGTGGTTATTATCCGATTTCTTCCATTTTTGAACTGTATATGGAAATACCTTAAAAAAACGACTCTGTAGAGTTTGGTTGACATAGCTATAATAGTTTCCGAGATATGTACAAAAAACTTAGTAGGGGGCGGGGCTACGCCCACTTTTCCAAAAAAATTACTTCCAAATATGTCCCTACCTAATGCGATCCTTTGTGCCAAATTTCACTTTAATATCTTTATTTATTGCTTAGTTATGACACTTTATAGGTTTTCGGTTTCCGCCATTTTGTGGGCGTGGCAGTTGGCCGATTTTGCCCATCTTCGAACTTAACCTTCTTATGGAGCCAAGGAATCCGTGTACCAAGTTTCATCATGATATCTCAATTTTTACTCAAGTTACAGCTTGCACGGACGGACGGACAGACGGACGGACAGACAGACATCCGCATTTCGACTCTACTCGTCGCCCTGATCACTTTGGTATATATAACCCTATATCTGACTCTTTTAGTTTTAGGACTTACAAACAACCGTTATGTGAACAAAACTATAATACTCTCGTTAGCAACATTGTTGCGAGAGTATAAAAATAATAGTTACATTATTATATTAAAATTTCACGAAAGTCAGAGTTGCTCTGTTTGATCGACGATTACAATTTACTAACAAATTGTCCAAAATATGCTGGAAAAGTATGTATTAAAAATACAGTAATTCCTCAATAAGATCGGACAGGAATAAGGCTATACTAGTCATGTCTGTTTAACAAACAAAATCTATCGTCAGCATATTTTTGCCTATAGTGAAATAAGTTAGGAAAGGCCAAGTTCGAGTTTTGTCAAATATTTTATATTCTTGCAACTTGCAAGGACTAAAGTCGAGGGAATATCTACAGGTGTTGGTAAAACTTTATATTAAATTGCGTGTAGCATTGTCATCTATTTTAGGCAGGAGGATCTACTATTTTTATTAGACAGAAGTTCTTTCTAAATTTCATTAAGTTTTCTTACTTATTTACCGCTAGACCATTCAAGACATAAGGACATGCCATAACCTCACAGATACCCCGATATGTTCGGTTAAAAAACAGCCATATGAAATGTGGTCTACATATTTGGTCTCTGGGGCCTTGAAAAGGTTCAAACCGATTTTTACAATTTTTGGACTAGAAATGAAAAAGCTTAATGGCACTATTTATAGCCGGATGGAATTAAAAAGTTTGTGATATGGAAAGTTGGAGTGGTTGTAATAGGATTTCCCCATTTTCGTAATTTATAATAGCAATGTTGAGATTACCTGACCAAAAACACCAAATTTGGTTGCAATTGTTCAAGTTGTTCCAGTGAAATAGTATTACACTTAAAGATGGATCTATAAAGCTTATCTCCAATATCTTGGTTGTGAAATTTAATCTGTGCGGCGCATTTATTCTGTGATTCATTGCACTTTTATACATTTTCAACATGACCGTTATATAACAAGTGGGCGCGGAGTTCTAAAGAGGCTTCTTCTCAGGATCACACAACGGTTTGGAGGATATCTATGTATAATAAAATTCTCTACTTCACTCTCCCTAATTACTCAATGCGTCGATTCTTTTTCTTCTTAATTGGCGTAGATACCGCTTACGCGATTATAGCCGAGTTAACAACAGCGTGCCAGTCGTTTATTCTTTTCGCTACGTGGCGCCAATTGGATATTCCAAGCGTAGCCAGGTCCTTCTCCACCTGGTCCTTCCAACGGAGTGGAGGTCTTCCTCTTCCTCTGCTTCCCCCGGCGGGTACTGCGTCGAACACTTTCAGAGCTGGAGTGTTTTCGTCCATCCGGACAACATGACCTAGCCAGCGTAGCCGCTGTCTTTTAATTCGCTGAACTACATATGTCAATGTCGTCATATACTATCTCGTACAGCTCATCGTTCCATCGAATGCGATATTATATTTAGGAGGATGGAGTCATGTGCAGAAGTTCACGCAAGTGAGGAAAGTTCTCTGACTCTCATTCACTTGGGAGTGGCCAGAAACGATTCTTTTACATATGACTCAAGCAGCTCACGACTTCCGATCTTTGACCAAGTATCCTCTGGGTAGCCTAAGAATATCCGTCTGAAGGCGATCTAAAGTGAGAAGGCGAAATATCTCCTACATAGGGTTGTGCGCTGGGTTTGGGGCCCGCCACGTAAAAAGCAGTACCAATGAAAACTAAACGACAGCCTCGGATGAGAGACCCCCCTATGCGTCGATTACTTTTGTTATTTTTATGACGACAAAATATTGTTAACTAAAAATCCAATTAAGATGAGCATGTCAAGAAAGGAAGTATGGACATTTGATTATCGAACAAACCTCGTTCATGGATTTGGAGAGTTTTCATTTATTAATATATATTTATTTTAAATTATAATGCCAAGTGGCTCACGGTATCATCATGTAAACTTACCCATGTACACAAAAACCTTAAATTAAAGTGTTTAGGAATCGTTTTTTTTCGCACACTGCGAATTTTCGTTCTAAACAAGTCGTACAGTTTGTCCACATTCAACTATGGCATACAGTTTCCGATGTTGCTAAATACATGACTACGTACTACTGAATCAAGCTTAGGTTGTGGTCATAGAAATGCTTCTCATAAAAGTCTTCAGCCGTTTGGAGACTGATAACATCAAGTCACACCACTCGCACACTATATAAATAGCGGCAAAGCATCTAGGGTCGGCATGTGCACTGTTATGCTTTTAGAAATTTGCATTTACCAATATCTGAACGTGCGAAATTGGCTTTCTTGAATTGTGTGGACTTCATGTGGTTACTTAGACGGTTGGAAGACGTTCATATTCTGATTGTATGTGCATTTGTGTGTAAGCATATATGTATATTGGTTTGTATGTCCGTACTGACGTTTACGTTTTCTTCAAGGCATAAATATTTACATATGTATATATGTATGTACGTCCTTACGTACTGCTACCGCATTGGGTTTATAAGGGTGTGATATGATGTGGTGTATTTACCATCTCCATTTGACATTGCCTTGTTTTGGTTAAACGAAAACTGTTGTCCACCCTTACAAACGCGAAAATCCTGTCATTTTGAATGTATATGCAAATACATTTTTTGCTCGTTAGATAACACTTTGAAAAGGCCTTAAGCTCAGCCGTAGTGAAGAAGCTTTAGATAACGTCTCGTAATCCTGTGATGTCATTTACATACACATCGTAAACTGCTGTGCATATACATACATATGTATGTATATAATTTTTTTGAATTGCCAATTTCTTTAATTTTTGCATATTTAGTATATATGTATGTATGTGCATACATAAATATGGTTGCGATAAATAAGGTAAAGGTGTTAAAAAAATTTGATTTCAGTTTTGCTGTTTTAGGGGTACAGTTTGGAAAAAATCGGAAATTCAGAAATGCACGATTATATTATATTATAAGAAGGAATTATAACTTATTTTTGTGGTATTGTTGTTGTTGTGCAGAAATACTCTAAAATGTTTCTACCAAATCAGGTGGCAGTCCTACAAGTAAAAATAACCATTTTAAGCGAAAATTAACACTATTTTCATAACATAAAGATTATGGGCACTTAAACGACCCATCTGAGGGAACCACACACCCTCCAACTTAATGACCATTATAATGAGCGTTAGGAGTACTATGTACTATACATGTAATGCAATATTCGCTTAAATACTAATTATAAAATAATATTGAGATGTTTTTAGTGCAATTCCCGCTAGCTACTGACACACTAATACTTTTGAAATAGTTGATTATGTCACAAATTCCCGTATTGTTTGTACTTTTGAATCAAAGTGTGAAATTCAATTTTCTATCCATGACATTTATCGATAAAGGACTTAAAATCGCTGATTAATGATAAGAAAGCCTCAAGTGTTGTCTGATATTAAATTCGTCAAAGATTTTTTCGGCGAGATAACAATTGAATTTACATCGAATGTGCATATCCTGCCACTATTCTCGTAAATGTGCATATGTGCATATGTGCGCATGTAGGCATACTTGATTTGCCGAAGATTCACAGAAAAGGACGACATAATGAATGAATGTGAATAGATGAGTGGCCGAATGAAAGCATTCAGCTCGTTAGATTTTGACATAAATCAAATAAACGTTCACTCATCCGCTATGCCGGTGGCGGCTGGATGAATCAACCAGCATAATGAAAATAACCGCGAAATATCTATTGACAGTTGGGTGTCATGTTTACTCGGCTCTGTTATCCCATTTCGGAAACATTGCGATTTATGGGTGTTGGCATTGCAATAGAAGACAACCCCAGCATAACTAGCAGCAATCTTCGACCTTTTTCGGGCCATCGCTACTGTGCGGAGCTCATTTATTGCGTTTTTTATAGCAGATTCCCATGAACCTTTCCGCTTTCCGCTTTCGGCTTTACCCTTCTACCTTTATCTGTCGTCTTGTTAAACGCGCGCATGCGTGGCTATGTCTCTGTGAAATTGCAAAGTGTAACATTTTTTTTAGCTTTGACATGCTAATAGCGAGGGTAATATTACCCACAGTTGCAGATTTACCTCCTTATACATACATACGCATATGCTCATGTGTGTATGTAAATGTGTTACCCCTCGCCGCGATACTCGGCGTTTCGTTAGTATTGTTTTGGTAATTTATTATTTTGATTTTTTATGCATTCAAATTCTTTTTTTTTCTTATACTTTAGAACAATGATAGTTGATTTACATACCGAAAATATGTGATGTGTTTTGCAATTCTACCCTTTCGCTGCAGCACCCCACAGTTCAGACATACATTCAGACTAGTACGTGACACGAAAGGGTAGCATGAATAAATTTAGGACATACAGCGATGGCAACAGCAACAATAATGGAAAACTGCCGTTGAGGTAAGTAAAAAAGGTACGATAGATAGTAAAAATTATTTATGTACATATGTAAGTATATAGAAATCTGAATTGTCTAGCGCGCAAAATTCGGATGTCAATAGCATTTGATTGAATTACCCGATTACAAATATTGAAGATGTCATATGTGCTCTCCAGTATATTTATGGATAATACCGTAGCCAACTAATTTTAACTGTAAATTTAACTGTAACTCAGAACGAAATAAAACAAGAAAAAACGTTAACTTTGGCTGCACCGCAGCTAATATACCCTTCACAGGTGCATTTCTTTTAGTTACTATGTGTTCAGTTTATATGGAAGCTATATGCTATAGTAATCCGATCTGAACAATTTTTTCGGAGATTATATTATTATCTTAAGCAGTAATCCATGTCAAATTTCGTGTCGATACCACATCAAATGCGAAAGTTCTCCAGACCAGAACTTGATTCCGATCGTTCGATTTGTATGGCAGCTATATGTTATAGTGAGCCGATCTGAACAATTTCTTCGGATATTACATTATTTCTATGAAAAATAACTCATACCAAATTTCGTGAAAATATATTGTCAAATGCGAAAGTTTTCCATACAAGCCCTTGATTCCGATCGTTCGGTTTGTATTGCAGCTATATGCTGTAGTAAGCCGATCAGAACAATTTCTTCGGAGATCACATTGTTGCCTTAGAAAATAACCTGTGCCAACTTTTGTGAAAATATATTGTCAAATGCAAAAGATTTCCATACAAGAACTTTTTTCCGATCGTTCAGTTTGTATGGCAGCTATATGCTATGATTAGCCGATCTGAACAATTTCTTCGTATATTACATTCTTGCCTTAGAAACTAACATGTGCCAACTATTGTGAATATATCTTGTCAAATGCAAAAGTTTTCCATACAAGAACTTTTTTCCGATCGTTCGGTTTGTATTGCAGCTATATGTTATAGTGGTCCGATATCGGCAGTTCCGACAAATGAACAGCTTCTTGAAGAAAAAATTACGTTTGCAAAATTTCAAAACGATTTCTTAAAAACTGAGGGACCAGTTCGTATATATACAGACAGACGGACGGACAGACAGACAGACGGACATGGCTAAATCGACTCAGCTCGACATACTGATCATTTATATAGTATATACTTTATAGGGTCCCGACGTTTCCTTCTGTGTGTTACAAACTTCGTGACAAACTTAATATACCCTGTTCAGGGTATAAATATTACCAAATTTAAAAAGGTTTGCAAATTTTTTTCTTAAATTTATGGGTATTATAGCATGTTTATAAGGGATTGCCACCACATATGGAGCCTATTTTACAATCAGATAAGTAAAAAAATGTTTTCTGCACTATCATATAGTAAGTATCCATATGTATGTAAGTATGTTCATTGCGACACGTCCGAGAACGCATTGGATGCCAGTAAGCGAGCTTTATCTGTAACCACAAAGATGCCGCTTAGTTAAATAAGATTCAAGACGATAACATCCAAGTAAAAAGTTTCTGTTCAGCAGAAATATTCTGAGTCAAACTATGACTATTGCTTAAATTTATTCTTTAAGTATTCCATATTCCTAATTTCATAATTAAAAGTGAGTTTAACTTAATGAGGGATCACGAAAGATGTGATAAATTAGATTTTGAAAGAAATCTTATCATCCTAAATACCTTAAAATTGCTTATCTTGTAGCTACTCTGATCCGAGAAGCCTTGTATCCTTGTTCCATAAACTCATAAAAGGAAAGAGCCCCGTGTAGTTGTGTTTTCAGCTTAACCAGCAAATTAACTATGTACTACTGTGATCAAATTGAAAGGTGAATTTTTAAATTTTTTTTTCTGTAAGTTGGTAGTACTGTTAGTGACATCTATGCTAAATTTCATGTCAAAATATTCTTTAGTATTTGAGATACGCGTCGGTTTGTGAGGTTCTAAAAGTGAATTCTTGGATTTTTACTATATCTGAACTTATTAAACAAATAAGTGCGTTAATGCACCGTCTCTACCGCATTGGTTATTCGTGATCATTTCCGCATTTGTCAGATTTACCTTCGTTTAACTTCTGGCTATTCAGCAAATTCACATGACCGCTCCGAGAACACCGTTTTGTCTCAATTGAAGATATAAAAACTGAATCGAAGAAGGCTCTAAGGATTTTTCCAAGTGCTATGATGACTGGAAAATTCGTTGAGTGTATTGCAGCAGGAGGGGATTACTTTGAAGTGATGAAATGGACAAAATTCGCCTTTCAATTTGATCACAGTAGTACAAGTAGGCATTAAATTGAGAACCTTAAATTTAGATGAATTCTACTACAGAGGACAGTTGACACAGGCGTCAAATAAGTAAAAAATATCTAAGCATATCCCAAACCTAGAAACTAATTAAATTTTCGGGTAAACCAAACATACATATTAACATATTATGTACATATTTTACATATGTGGTTAAGCACATAGACCATACTCAAAGAAGTTAAGGATATTAAGATAAATTTGAACATCCCAACCAGTTAAAGTTGCAAGAAAACATATCGCATGTGCACATGCTAATCACGTTTGTCAAGGCATTCTCCTCGCACTCGACGTAAATAATGTTCTCGTTTGTCAGGCGCATACATGCAAATAACATAAATATTTATTTGTAATACTTAGGCCGCCATCATATTCAATCAAACTCAAGTAGAGGGATACTTCAGACCAGCCGTACTCCATTCCCTCGATACTGAAATGTTTAAATGTATAGGTAGACAATATACATATGTACATACATATATATATTATATTATTGTATATATTATATATCATTTGAACGAATGTGTACAAACACAAAGTACATATTAAATAATCACTTGAATTCTACAATATGTGCAAGTCTCTCAAAAATTTTGGAGTGGCAGATTGTGAAGAAAGACGACAAACATTAAAGATTTGCCTTATATACCTATACCAAATTTAAAGCGGAAATTCTTCCGATTAATGAGTGGGGCTTAAGGTCCAGCAAAGCTATACTAAAGAAAAAAGTTGCATTATATGCCGAAAATCTTTCTGCTATCACATAACAAATATCATATACAATATGAACCATATATGCAACTACAAGTTGGACATCCCATCAGGATTCCGGAAAATATTTTTAGTAAAATATTGCATCATGTCATACTGAAACCTGCACTACGAATCCCTCGCATTGAATATCGGTCTCTATATTTAGCTCTGTACCATATATCCTTCTTACAGACTTGACGATGTACATACAGACATAAGTATACAGAGAAACGAACATTTACATATTTGCATTATAAGCTGTTGTGTGTATCCGTAAATGAGTGCTGCTCCTTTGTTCTGACCGGGTCGAACAGATGCGAGGGCCGTTCTCGATTTTCCAAAGACAAACAACAATCCACATTAAACAAAGATACTTGGATACTTGTAGTATATACATACATACATACATATGTACAGGTGCCGTACACGAATGTGCAAATATCTTCTCCCATATATGTTATCCACATATGTATGTACATATATATATATTTTAAATACCTACAATGTACATATACATATAGATATGTACATACATACGTGCATACAAATATTCGTGTATATGTATGTATATGCTTGTGCCCACTAGCTTGTCTAACTCAAATGAGCTTTCTTATGTACACATACTCGTACTTTCATAAACCCAGAACGAGACGTCAGTTCCATTTAGCTTACCCTTCTGTCCCATATTCATTTCGTGGCTCGCCGCGCACATTTGAGCGCAAATTCAAAGTGTAGTGGAGTACAAGCGCAAAAGGACCTAAATTGAGTGGGCGAGGAATTAAAATTTCAACATGGCTGGCGTCATTGAATGGCTATGGCGATGGCGGACTCTATGGCAATAACCACGGTAATGGTGAGGCAGTTACCACAGGGACTGGTATGCCGGTGGCAAAAGATTGTGAGCTGCAAGTGGTGGTCTCTACAGTATGCACTCATATGGGCACACTACCACCCACTCTCATTCACATTGTTGCGAGCAGGTTGCTGGGCACATATGTGCACATGTGCATTAGTAGGTATACATGTGTATGTATTTGTGCCTTTACAGATAGGCGGATGCTCATATGGGTATATAAGGACCATGAGGGTGAGATGATAGATTCTTGATAGCCATGTCGTTGCCATGTGTGACCACTAAAGTGGATGCTATTAAGAATGGTTGGGTGGGTTATGTGGCGAATCGGGCGACAGAAAGAGAAACCGACTTATTTGAAGTTTATATTACACTTGCGCACTTGGCCATATACGGGAGTGCGTAAATTAATACGGCAGTATGTACACATACGAGCACACTTGGTGATTTGTAAGATCATGATATAAATTTACCTAAATTTTGAGCAGTTATTCGTTGCAAGTTGGGTGTGGTTACAATTAGTTTGCACAATGTGGAAAAAAACGGATTTATGACATACTACATACGTACATAAATCTATATTCATTGAGAAAGGAATATATAAGAAAGTTTCATAGTTTTTGAGATGCTCCAACATTTGCATCCTATAAACCGAATCTGTTATAAATATGTTATTGCCTGCTTTACTTTTGAAGATTTTTTTATTGTGATATAATCCTAGATTATAATGGAGACATAATGCCCTGATTGTCATAAAGATTAGAAAATATGGAGTTACATATTTGAAAAAAATATGTTTTGAAACCTGTATATTGTAGAGAATAGAGCACACCACTTGTTCCCTTTTAAAACTTATACGGGCGCTTAGAAACTTTGATGGCTACAACTTTGCTACAAACTAATTTCTTCCTGACTTTAAAAACCCTTTACATTAATTGATGAAAGAGAATTGTTGTTTAAAGTTGACTCATCTCCCACATACAATTGTCATGTACAGGGTTTGTACGAAAAGTAATAGGACTGAGTCGATTTGATAAAATGTATTGAAGCAACCGTTATAGTTTTTTAAAAACTTTCAAAATAGACGCCTTCTGCCAGCACGATTTCCAAGCATTGAAGGCGTCACAGAAGGCATTTTCCAAAATAGCCTTGAGAGCCGAGGTGCATGCTACTTGCATCCCTTCGGGGGGCCACATTTGGGCTGTACGCCGGCTGCGGATACGTTGGGTTGCCGTCCTTGGTTAGGTAGCTGTTCACAAGAAAGGCGGTGTGAGACAGGGCGTTGTCATAGTGCAACTTACAATCGGCTGCGATGTCTTGTCGGACCCGATTGACCCTTTTTGATAAATTTAACATCTGGTCAGTTAAACGAATACTTAGTCGACGGTCTGAGTTCAAACCTTTGCGCACACGGCTCACATTGTCGATGTTTATCGAAGTCGCTGGTTTCCCAACACGGTCTTCATCAGCGACCTCTTCTCATATGGGTAAGTCTGCTTGATCATTTCAAACGTGTTTGTCGCAGATTTATCGAGTTTCACACAGAATTTAATCGCGTACCTCTGCTCTAACGAACGCTGCATTTTCGGCTTGCACTACTCACAGAAGCACGTCGCTCAAAAATGTTTGCCCTAATTCTCCAGGTGCTCGGAGACACGTGACCACCCGCTCGTTTGTTAGCTAGGAACGCCCAATCCAGTCGGTGCACGCGCGTTCCGAAGTTCCAATTCCATTACTTTCAGGACCACTCCGTATAACTTCGAACATTTTGTTCATAGCCGGAATATACTTAAAAGATCAAATTAAGACAACTCGGTCATCATTTGGGATAAGACTTCATCCGCAATAAAAAAATAAATGTAAATTTTTTTAAGATATCATGATGAAACTCGGTACGCAGGTTTCTTGGTACAAAAAAAGTTCGAGTTCATAGATGGGCGTAATCGGACCATTGCCACGCCCACAAATCACCCTAAACCGAAAACCTATAAGTGTCATATGAAATCGGATGAAAACCTCGCGCTCACTACAAAAAAAAGTTGCCGTAGGGATGGTATGACAAGGCTTTATAGGGGCCGTGGTAAAAATTGGACGATGGACGTGGCAGCGCCTACCTTTTGGTGAAATCCCATATCTCGGGACCCGACCAACCGATTTCGACAAAATTTGATACATAGTATTTTTCTTATATTTCTATATAACGTTGTGAAAATGAGCGAAATCAGACAATAACTACGCCTACTTTCCATATAGCACAATTTTAAATTCCACTTGATTCGCTCAGTTTCCAGTATACAAATCAAGAAGGAATTAATATAACGCGGTAAAACTTTGCACGGATAATGTATTTAGTGTGTGCCAATTTATGACCAAAGGTTGTTCAAATCCAATAAAAACTGTTCAAGCCCCTAGGTACCGAATATTTGGGTCCCAGTACCTATAGTTGACTTTTGATCGAAAGTATAGGTCAATGTTTGAGATATATAGTTGGAATTCGAGAATAGTACTTCTCTGACAATGGTAAGTCTGTATATTAAAAATGGCTTGAATCAGGTCAATACTTACTTATCCCCATATGCCTAATATAAAGACTTTTTATAAAATCGAACTTCCAGGTGACTTTATACTGGATATATCGGCCAATATTTGAGTTATCTCAATAAAAATTACAGAGCGTATTTTACTCACAGTGAAGTATTTGTGCCTAAAATTTGAGCGAAAACATGACTTACCCCCATATAACTAATATCAGGATTTTCGGGCATGCAGCTGACTTTACTCCATATGAGTCGTTTTTAGTAAAAGACATGTTAGTAGTATGTGGTATTGGGAAAATATCTAGTCGATACTACCCCAACTGGCACATATAGTACTACATAGTATAATGATTTTCGTTTTTATAACAAAACTGTTATATCTGTCAGTATAGGAGTTATATATAGTATATGTACTATATATAAAATCGCTTGGATTTTGATTCTCAACTTAGCCCTTCCTTACTTTTTAGTTTAACGTTTACTTCAAGCAACCGTGACCGGCAAAATATTTATGAATTATACATATTTGTTTTACCATACACCTACTGGAAAGCTATGTAAATATTTGTCTTGCACTATATTTTCTTTTGTGCCCAAAAATGGACAATATGACTGATTTGTATAAATATAGAGTTTTTATTACACGTTTTAGATCCCACCAAATCGTGTTAAAACAGAGGTCTTGTACATACTTCATTTACTTCACGACGCATACTTGAAAAATGTTGCAACTAAGATATTTATTCTTCTTCTTCTGAACTGGCGTAGACACCGCTTACGCGATTATAGCCGAGTTAACAACTAGTCGTTTCTTCTTTTCGTTAGCTGGCGCCAATTGGATATTCCAAGCGTAGCCAGGTCCTTCTCCACATGGTCCTTTCAACGGAGTGGAGATCTTCCTCTTCCTCTGCTTCCCCCGGCGGGTACAGCGTCGAATACTCTCAGAGCTGGAGTGTTTTCGTCCATTCGGACAACATGATCTAGCCAGCGTAGCCGCTGTCTTTTAATTCGCTGAACTATGTCAATGTCGTCGTATATCTCGTACAGCTCATCGTTCCGTCGAATGCGATATTCGCCGTGACCAACGCGCAAAGGACCATAAATCTTTCGCAGAACTTTTCTCTCGAAAATTCGCCACTTCGACTCATCAGATGTTGTCATCGTCCAAGCCTCTGCACCATATAGCAGGACGGGAATTATGAGTGACTTATAGAGTTTGGTTTTTGTTTGTCGAGAGAGAACTTTGCTTCTCAATTGCCCACTCAGTCCGAAGTAGCACCTGTTGGCAAGAGTTATCCTGCGTTGGATTTCTAAGCTGACATTGTTGGTGGTGTTTACGCTGGTTCCAAGATAGACGAAATTATCTACGAGTGCCAAGTAGCGAGTGCGACGACTGTTTGTTTGATGACAGGAGATATTTCGACTTGTCCTCGTTCACTGCCAGACCCATTTGTTTTGCTTCCTTGTCCAGTCTGGAGAAAGCAGAACTAACGGCGCGGGTGTTAAGGCCGATGATATCAATATTATATAGTATATCTATTAGCTCTATTATTTCTTTGGAGGCTCCAACTTGACAAAGATATTGAAATTATGCTTAAATCATGCATACCATATCAGAAACCTCAATCTCGAACTGATTTCACTTACTTCAGAGAGATGACAGAGACGCAAAGCATTTTCCTTATGAAATATTTCCCGGAAGATCGTTTCGCTTCCAGGTATAAAAGAAAACATCTTGAAAAAAATAGAAAAATATATTTTTAGTTACTAAGGTAATACTTTTAACTACGGCAAATAAAATCCTCCATGTCACTTTATCCTAATTAAGCCCTCCTTCAACTCCAGTTTCAGGCGTGGAAACACGAATACGAATATGAGGATCTCCATCTATCCAATTGAACTTGAACTTTTTTACAGTGAAATGCAATGACGATTATCATTAAATAAATATTATATAGCGCACATATCAAAATAAATGAGATTAATGCGGTGGATTCTTCCGCCACAAACGTACATATAAATACTCGTGTGTAAATAGGTAAATTCTGTAGACAGCTTTTTACATCTATAAAAAATAATTGCTAAAAACAGGGTGGGAAACTGTGCCAACTTGAAATAAATCAAGTTTAACTAATAATACATATGTTTGCATGTGTGTATATATTGCATAGGTATAATGCATAAATGAATTTTAATACGAAATCCGTGCAGTCATTGTCCCAGAAATCGTCCGATGGACAGATTGTCACATACATGATTCCACATTCGATTTTATAATATAATTAATGTATAATGTAAATCTACGTAAGCTATGTGAAAAGCTAGTATACGTCTAAGAAGAGTACCTATAATGTTGGCATTCGAATGTTTCAAACAAAACGTAAAAAAACAAGCAAAGGAAGGCCTAACCTCGGGTGCAACCGAACATTTTTTATTCTTTCAACTTGCAAGAATCAAAGCCAGTGAAATACTTTACGGTGTAAAACCAATCATATAGAGTAAAGTCAGCCGAATGTTCGAAAATCCCTTTAATGGTTATAAAGAGCCTAGATCAAGTTTTCGCTCAAATTGATCTATTTTAGGCACAAAGATACCCTGTCACGATTAAAACATGATCTCCCAATTTCATTGAGATAACTCAAATATCCTGCATAAAGTTACCTGAAAGTTCGAAAATATTTGTATTAGGTAATTTTTGACATACAGACATACCATTGTCGGAGAAGAACTATCCCTGAAATTTAATTTTACATATATCTCACACATTGACCGATATTTCCGGTCAAAAATTAACTATAGATACTGGGGTCCACATATTCGGTACCTAGGGTCTCGAACAGTTTTGGTTTTATTTGGACAATTTTTGGTCAAAAGGTGCATTACTTTAAGGGAATTATTACTGCAAATCTTTATACCGTTATATTAATTACTTCTTAATTTGTGTACTGGAAAGTGAAAGAATCAAATGGAATTTAAATTGTGTTAAATGGGAAGCAGGCGTGGTTGTAGTCCGATTTCGCCTATTTTTACGTAAGTTGGTTGGATTAATAATACGTACTAAATTTAGTTGAAATCGGTTGATTGGGTCCGGAGACATGGGATTTCACCAGAAATTGGGCGGTGTCAGGTCACACTATGTGTCACAGTTTTGTCAAGATTGACGCTACCGCTTCACTGACAGCTTTCCAGTTCTCAGTGTCAGTGTCGTCAAATTTTCCACCGTAAAAGTACGACCGAGTGTAGTTTTAAATTTTTCCCTTGTACTTAAAAAGCTTCAAAGCACTACGAAAACGTCGGCTAATTCGGACTAATGTCGTGCTGGAATCTGTATAGTTAGCTTCTAAAGCAGCCATATCCACTTAGTATTTGGGTTAGGAGGAAATGTCATCTGTCTATCCACTAAAAGCTCCACGGACCTTTGAGTGAGGTTTACTGCCATTTTGTTAAGCTGTTGACTCTCTCTTCTCTTTTGGCTCTTAAAAATGGCTCTGATAACTTTTGTAGCCGCTCGTATTCGTCACCCTGGATGTTAATGGGCATCATACTGGCTATTACTCCAGTAGCATCGCTTGATATTGTTCAGAAAGCACTGATAGCTCTTAGCGCCGACAAGCTTTGCACTGTGCTTATGTCTATGGCAAATTATTTAATACCTAACGCCTGGATTCATAATGGAGCCGCAGATAATACAACCGACCTCATTACCTTTGCGATTAAAAATCGCCAGTTGGACCCACGCAGCCTTTATTTGCCATCATTCTTGATAAGGAGTTAACGATTTTATTCGCTTTACGTGCAGTGTATTCCAGATGATCGTTAAGTTTGAGCCGTGGGTCTATTATTACTCCCAGATACTCTAGTTGTGGCTGTGAATGAATCTCACACTCCCCTATGTTTAGAGATATACTTTCCTCCACTTTTCTGGTACTTACGAGTAAGACTTCTGCCTTTTGCTCAACCAGTTCTAAACTCATTGAGGAGAACCATTGGCGAAGACCGTGTTACACTCATTGCATTTGCTTCGGAGGTCATCTAGGTTTTTAACCACTTCTACCACAATAAGGTCGTCTGCGTATGCAATTAATTTAACGGCTGTTGGTTGGTGTCTCCTTGGCATCCCGTCATACATAGAAGAGCGCCTAGAACAGAGCATATAAACCAGACTTGCATTGTAACATTTGTATAATTTACGTAATAAGCGCAATATAATAGTAAAATTTGCATTTAATAACAAGTTTTAAAGTGATAAGACAAAAGTAAAAAGTAACAGCGGCGCGGCCACTCCAACATTTCACAAATTTTCAAAGCGCGTTATGATTTTACTACCATAGTTGATTAATAAATTATCTTAATTGCATAAATAAATTGATATACAGTGCTAAAAAAGTTACTTCCTAATAGCATTTCTATACTATATTATATATTTACATATGTATGTGTGCATGTAGTAAATATTTTTTACAAACAATTAAAAATGATAATAATAGCTCAAATAATAAAATGCAAGTTGTTCAAATACAAAAAGTCTTTTCGGATTTCTAATCAAACTTCAACTCCCAGGAAAGTATTCGAGCAAAGAGAGTACTGTTCAGCTATTTTTCTAGATGTAGCTCAGGCGTTCGATAAGGTCTGGCAGGATGGCCTTTTTATGGAAAATCAAAAACGTTTTGCCTTACGAATTGCATACAACTTCGGAGTCTTATTTAAGAAACAGGAAATTTGCAGTTAAGGGGGTACTCTCATGTGAACGCATACATTTTACCACTTTTTAAGGAAATTTTTTTTATGCGACAACAAAATTCAATCATTTTAATTTTTTAATATATTTTTATTTATATTATGAAATGTACAAAAAATTTTTTTTTCGTTTTTTACATTTTTAATACACATATATTTTTTTTTAAATCAAAGTAGTCCCCAACAAAAAAATATAGTTCACTGGTCATGGTGATAGCGGCTGTTCATGTTGTCTGAAGTAAAAAAAAGTCGAATGGATTATTATTCAGTAGTTCTGCGGCTATCGTCCCTACCAAATATAATCAACTTCATTAAAAACAAGTAAGGAAGGGCTAAGTTCGGGTGTCACCGAACATTTTATACTCTCGCATGGTAAAGTGATAATCGAGATTTCATTATCCGTCATTTAAATATTTTTCAAATACCGTTTTTTTTTTTAAGTTTTATTCCGCTATCATCATTGGTTCCTAATGTTTATACTCGTATTATACAGAGAAGGCATCAGATGGAATTCAAAATAGCTTTATATTGGAAGAAGGCGTGGTTGTGAACCGATTTCGTACATGTCATCAGGGTGTTAAGAAAATATTATATACCGAATTTCATTTAAATCGGTCTAGTAGCTCCTGAGATATGGTTCTTGGTCCATAAGTGGGCGGCGCCACGCCCATTTTCAATTTTTCAAAAAGCCTGGGTGCAGCTTTGCCTTCTGCAATTTCTTCCGTAAAATTTAGTGTTTCTGACGTTTTTTGTTAGTCCGTTAACGCACTTTTTTTTAGTGATTTTCAAACATAACCTTTGTATGGGAGGTGGGCGTGGTTATCATCCGATTTCTTCCATTTTTGAACTGTATATGGAAATGTCTGAAGAAAACGACTCTGTAGAGTTTGGTTGACATAGCTATAGTAGTTTCCGAGATACGTACAAAAAGCTTAGTAGGGGGCGGGGCCACGCCCACTTTTCCAAAAAAATTACGTCCAAATATGCCCCTCCCTAATGCGATCTCTTGTGCCAAATTTCACTTTAATATCTTTATTTATGGCTTAGTTCTGTCACTTTATAGGTTTTCGGTTTCCGCCATTTTGTGGGCGTGGCAGTTGGCCGATTTTGCCCATCTTCGAACTTAACCTTCTTATGGAGCCAAGGAATACGTGTACCAAGTTTCATCATGATATCTCAATTTTTACTCAAGTCACAGCTTGCACGGACGGACGGACAGACGGACGGACGGACAGACAGACATCCGGATTTCGACTCTACTCGTCGCCCTGATCACTTTGGTATATATAACCCTATATCTGACTCTTTTAGTTTTAGGACTTACAAACAACCGTTATGTGAACAAAACTATAATACTCTCGTTAGCAACATTGTTGCGAGAGTATAAAAATGTAGAACTTCAAAAAAAAGTCACGAAAATCTTGTTTTTTCGTTTAAAATCATTTAAAAAAGTATGAAAATATTTTCGAAAATAAACAATTCTGGTAGGGACGATACCTATAAATGAGTAGAAGAACATATGTAAATTTTAAAGCAATTGGTTGAATACTTTTTTTTAGGACCATGACAGTTTCAGAAAATGATGATTCGAGAAAAATGCGTTTAAAGTTTCAAGAGACTGCAGACTTGTCATGGCGCCTGGTAGACCGTCGCTGACAAAACGTCGGCGACTATGAGCTGTAATTTATCAAATACCAGGAATTTCAATAGGTTTTACTGTCAAAATATAAAGAAAATCGATTTTTCGAAGTGATTACATGAGAATACCCCTTTAAAGTAGCAGACTTCATATCAGAAGAACGAGTAATAAGGGCTGGTATACCTCAGGGTAGCGTGCTAGGCCCAACTCTGTACATAATATATACATACAGCAGACATTCCAACAGCTTCTAGCGTATTGGCATCCACTTTCGCGGATGACACAGCTCTAGTAAGCCACAACAACACCCCATCAGAGCATCAAGAATATTAGAGCAGCACTTAACTTTTGTCGATTAATGACTAGCCAACTGGGGTATCTTGGGATTCACCTGGATCGAAGGCTCATGTGGCGAAAACATGTAGCGAGTAAAATAACTTGCATGGAGTTAAGAGCAGCAAATTTAAATTGGCTTTTAAACAAAAATTCTAAACTTAGTCTAAACCACAAACCAATCATAAAACCGATTTGGATATATGGTATTTAACTGTGGAGTACGACCTGTGCAACCACCATTGATATAATACAAAGGTTGCAATCTAAAATGCTTAGAACAATCACGGGTGCACCATGGTACATGCGTAATGAAAACATTCATAAAGATCTTGATATTCCTATGGTAAGGAAGGAGATGGAGGACAGCAGAATGAGATATATTTCTAAACTTCGCGAACATTCAAATCCATTAGCTAATGCCTTGACAAAATCCTGCAATCAAACATGTTTAAAAAGAACTGATCTACCAGCCTACTAGAGAGCAGCGTTCTACCAAAAAAGCTCAACCACATTCTTGAGCTTTTTTGGTTTTAAATAGATTTAAGATTTGAATACTTATTGTTAGGCTTTACTAAGCAGATCCAATAAATAAAGAAATATTGAAAAAAAACTTTAATGAACCAAATATGTACCATTTCGGTCGACCACTTTCTGCGACAAGTAATTTTCTCAGGCTCCAACTTTACTCCATGAAGGAAGTTCTGCATTGACCGAAACAAAAATTTGTCCGTTGGTGCAAGGCTACATATGTATGTATATGGTGGATGCATAAAAACTTCCCAGCCAAGCTCTCCCAGTTTTTGCCGAGTCATCAAAGATGTGTGGGGTCTAACGTTGTCCTGAAGCCCTTTCTGTTGATCAGTTCTGGCCGTTTTTCGATTGCTTAATTCAATCTCATCAGTTGTTGACAGTAAAATGTAGAATCAATCGTTTGACCATGCTAGAGCAGCTCATAGTGGATGATTCCTTTCAAATCCCACCTAACACTCAGCATAACCTTCCGTCAATTCGGGCTTTGCGACCATTTGTTGAGCTTCACCACGCTTGGACCATGATCTTTTTCACACATCATTGTCGTATTTGATCAACTTTTCATCTCCGGTTACCATTCGCTTCAGAGATTGTTCGATTTCATTTCGTCTCAGCAAAGAATTGCGGATGTTAATTTGGTCCATTAAATTTTTCACAGACAAATCATCTGGTACCCAAATATCAATTTTGTTTTTGTAGCTGTTTTAAATGGTTCAAAACCGTTTGATGATGAATTTTAAGTTCCTTAGCGATGTCATGTCCAAATTTTCATCAACTTTTGCAACAAAAGGTCGACTAGAGCGAGGTGCATCTTTCACATCGAAATTTCCAGAACGCAAGCTAGCGAATCATTGTTGCGCTACACGAAATGATATAGAATCCTCTACGTAAACTTCACAAATTTCACTGGTGGTTTGCATGTCATTCTGCCCTTTTTTATACAAAAATTTAAAAATATAGATTTTTTTGTTTTTGGTTAAGTGAAGCTTAAAATCTCACCCTTCCAACACTATATGGTATGACACAATGTGATCGGTAGCACTGGAGATAACGACTGCAACGACATCTATTGACAATATTATATAAAATACAGACGCGTCACTAAAACTTGCAAATAAGTCAAACCAGGAGTGGAGACCAAATTAAAATACCATTCACTTAATGGGAAACGTAACAACGTAACAGTATAGAACAGGAAATTATGTTATGTTCTAATTGCTTGTATATGAATATCCTACCTAACTACATACCTTCATATACTATACTAAAATGATTACAAATGTGCTCTTAATGTTCACTACAAAAGGATTTTATTTCGTCATGAAATTGTCATGTCTAACCATGGACCTTTGAGTATCAAGTGAAAATATTTTTCAAAATCCCACTTCAAATGAAAAATACAAAGTTTCTCAATAATTTAAAACATGGAAACATCCCACTTCGCTACACATTCGTTAATAGTTTTGAGATGTGTTTCCATTTCAACTTTTTTAATTAGTTTAATGCCGGGGCTTCGCTAATTGGACCGTTTTTGTTAGAGTAAGAGCAAAGACATGCCAACTAACATGCATTGTAAATATATACCGAAATTGCCCGCAAAAGGATACACATGCATATATTTATGTAGGTTCATCACTATATCTACATATGCATTCAAGTATGTACATACATATATGCTAATAGTATAGTACATATATACATATGAATGTTTGTCTGTACATTATATGCTAGGAAGTATATGGCCCCACTATTACCTACTACATATTTCATCTAAATAAGTATATATACGTACATATGTAGTATGTACGTGTTATCTCAATCATGTATTGATGTGCATACAAACATATGACTGTGCAATGAATGTCCGTACTGCTTACGTACGGAAATTAATTCGGAACATCGAATTTTCTGCTATGCAAAATTGTCCAATCACATCAAAGACCGACGGACAACTTCCACAGATAACCGTCCGTATCATATCTACATACATACATATGTACGAGCATGTGCTTGTGCATACATTTAAGTAAACATAAATACATACATGCATATGTGTATAAGCCTCTAAAAATCCTCGAACCCATATGCTCAAAACACATTCGCACCCTCATCGTGGCACTTAGGGATACTTGGATTTTCTGTGTACCTTCGGTAGTTGAGTACATTAACGAGTGAATCCGAATTGAACTTTCGTGTCTATATATATGTATGGGTACTCGTATATCTGTACAATACATATATATTAGCAATAATAAAACAATATTTCTATATACTTGTATGTGTGTATGTATGTATGCTGATAAAAAAGTCATATGGTAATATCCAAATGTAGCATTTTTAAAATACCGAAGCAGTAATGCCCTTCTCAAATACCAACAACTGCTTACAAGAACTTGATTCCGATCGTTCAGTTTGTATGGCAGCTATATGCTATAGTCATCCGATTTGAAGCAGTTCTTCGGAGATTAGATTGCATTATTGGTCCGATATCGGTGGTTCCGGCAAATGAGTTGCTTCTTTTGGGTATATGCAGACAGAAGAACGGAGAGACTCGGCCTTTCGCGCTGATCATTTATGCTTATGTATACTCTATATGGTCTCCAATATTTTCTTCTGCATGCATTCATGGTACAACAATATTACTAGATTTTTCCGAATTCCACCTGTTCGTTTTCCTATGTTAGACAAAATGAACATTTTATACTGTTGCAACTTGCAAATATCTAAGCCGGGAAATACTTTCAAACTTTTTATACGTTTATTCCAGCGATTTGTGTAGAATTCAGCCACCTGAAAGAATTAAATTTATATTTGGTGTTCTATTAACTTATATTATTAGTCACAGACTTACTTAGTTTGATGGTCAATTTTGCTAGATAAATGAAAGTCATTATGGATTATGTATATTATATGTAGTTATATGTAGTATATGGGAATTGGTGTGTATACCGATGTCCGTCCATGCAAGCTGTAACTTGAGTAAAAATTGAGATATGTCGATGAAACTTGATACGTAGATTCCCTAGTTCAAAAAAAAATGTCGAGTTCGAAGATGAGCGTAATCGAACCACTGTCAAGCCCACAAATCGCCATTAACCGAAATCATATAAAGTGCCATATCTAAGCGGTTAATTAAGGAGCATCTGTGGGCAAAACTTTTTAAAAAGTGGGCGTGGTCCCGCCATCTAAAAAGCTTAAGATACATATCTCCTAAACTACTAAAGTTACAATAACCAAATTGCTGAGTGCAAATCTTATGAGAAAGAATTTCTACCGACGGTGTGGAAATGGATGAAATTGCTCACAACCCGTATAACGGTTTTGTTAAAAATTACTAAAAGCTAGATAAATCAATAATTCCGTATGCATATTTAGTACGTGGCTTTCTTCTTACGTTCTTATGTCACATTGTGAAAAAGAACGAAATCGGTCAGCAACCACTTCTATGTACTTCCCTCATAGCAAAATTTTAAATTCCACTAAGTTAATATAACGGGATAAAACTTTGCAGGAATAATGTATTTCGTGTGTGCCAACTTATGGCCAACAATTTTTTAAATCTTATAAAAACTGTTCAAGCCCCTAGGTACCGAATATTTAGACCTCGGTACCATATAGTTGAACTTTGATTGAAAATGTCGGTCAATGTGTCTTATAATGGTATATCTTATTGTCAAAACTGGGTTGAATCAGACCAATACTTCCCTTAGCCTCCATATACTGCCTTAGGCCTTCCTTACTTGTTATGTATTTTTTGAGCATATGAGAAGTATGGGTATTATTGACACGATTCTTTCCATTTGTGGGATTACAACATAACATTACCAGAAAAATATGATATCAAAGTTTCATTAAGATTTCTCACATATTATCAATTCACATATAAGATGGAAAGTCATGTGTATGTTTAAAAATCCTTATATTAATTCTATGGGAACTAGAGTAGGTTTTCACACGATTTTATCCATTTTCACATATACACAAAGGTATACTGTTATTATAAAGACCCGCTCTCTCAATTTTAGTAAGATAACCCATATATTGGAAGTTCAAAAACTTTATGTTATGTATTTGGGGGATAATGTAAGTATTGACTCGATTGTACTCTTTTTTGACTTAAAGGCACACTATTATCAGAAAAAGATTAGATCTTAACTTCAATATCTAATACCGATGTTTTTGGTAAAACATAAATTGAGTGCGACCATTTTTTTTTTGGGTCGGGAATGGACGGACAGACGGATGGACGGATGGACGGATAGACAGACAGACTCCGAGTGAACGTATGCAGCATTTAAGGCAACTCGATTGTCAACAAAATAGGTTTGCTTTTTGTAAATTAACTTTTAAGAAATTATGCTATGAACTAGAGGTGTCAAACTATCGATAGTCGCACCATCGATAGTTTCAAAAGTTAAAAAAAAACTATCAATACTCATTGATAGTCAAAAAAAAACTATCGATAGTCCCATCGATAGTTTGACACCTCTACTACGAACTACCGAAAAGATATTCTGCACGAGAAAAGAGTGCCTATTGGAATATTTACTTTAGCTTCATCTGCAGCAAAATATGAGTTTCAATAATATCGACTAAACTAATGCAGGACGAATTAAATCTTGGCTTACTTCAAAAAAAAAAGCAAGCATCTAAACAGGAGAACAGTTGCTCGGAAAGTTATTTTCAGCTGAAAGTAAAAGTATCACCTCTTCGTCCAATGAAAAAACGTTTAAATTTATTGATCCAAAAATTTGTAGACATAGTATGCTATTTTTTTACTGTATTCAAAATAAAACTGCTTGACAAAATGGCGTTTTCTAAAAAAAATCGAGTTTTGATCAAAATTTCGGCGTTAAATTGTCTATAAAAAAATATTTATCGATGAGAAAAAATCCTCATTTAATTACAAAAAAATATATTTAAGCAGCTCGTGAGAAAATTTGAAACTAATCGGTTTTGCCGTTTTCGAGTAATGTTGGCCACAGTCTTTAAAAATACCATTTTGAGAAAAACGTGTTTAAGGTTTGGCCTAGTACTTCCAAGCACTCTGGAACGCCTTTTCAAATTTGCGTTTAAAAAAATATTCACTGGAGACGATATGAAATTTTCTGTGTGTATTTAAAAATATATGCAAATATTAAGAAAATAAAGTAAAAAATCGGTTTTTTGAAAATTATAACTTTATATAACCCTTAATATTTCAGTTTTGTCATTTCGTTTACCGTGAGCCGATCGGAATAAGTATATAGCTTGCAGCAAAAACTCTATTTCAATTTGATTTTATCTTTATTTAAATGGCTGAAAACACAAAAATGAAAACAAGTTTTGTCTACGAAAACAGGTTTGCAGGCCCGAACATAGTAGGTATGTAAAATGTGGCTTAACGTTGAATCGGGTTCAATTTCCCTAATATAGGGATTTCTTATTATCTGGTTTACCTTTTCCGAGTACACCCAATATAATACATTTAGTTCCTTTAGTAAAGTTTATATCTCAAAGTTATACTCTTGCAACGGTTTGCTACATAGTATAACAGTTTTGTTCAAACAACAGTTGTCTGTACCCCCTAAAGATAATCGAGCCTACAAAATGCCTATAAAACTAAGCATTAACTAATTAAGATACAGAACTGTAGTTTTTCAAAGGAGATTGCCGCAGCAAGGGGCACCTGTAGGCTAAAAATTTTGAAAAATGAAAACCTCAGAGAGGTTTAATGTACACATAGTCTAAGCTACTAAAACTACAATAACCAAATTCGCTTCGACAAACTTCCATAAAAATTCCTTCCGACAGTGTCTAAGTTAATAATATCGAATTATAACCACGCCCTCTTACCATATAACATTTGTTTTAAAGACTACTAAAAGTGCGATAAATCAATAACTAAATGCGTCTATGACATTAAATTTTACATCCAAGTTGGCACAAGAGGGCTTTATAGAAGCCGCTGTCAAAATTAGACAATGAACGCGCCAACCACATTTAGTTAAAATCACATATCCCGGTATCTGCTCGACCGAATTCAACCAAATTTAGACTTTTATCAGCGCGATCGAAATCGGGTAGTAAACGCTCCTACTTATAGTATAACGAAATTTCATATTCCACCGTTTGTCACTTTCCAGTGTACAAATTAAACCACAATGAATGTATCGGGATAAAAATTATTCAAATTGGACAAAAACTGTTCAAGCCGCCAGGTTCGGTATCCACTCATGAAGTTCAGTTCCTATTTCGATCTTTTTATCGCTACTATCGGTCAATCTGTGAGATATGTTATAGAAACTTAGAATTCTTATTTGATTGTAACATGCCATTTTCCCAAAAATGGGCTGAATCAGATCAATAATTCCCTCAGCCCCCATATACCTAATAGAAAAAATTTCTAACTTCCAAATGACTATACTTGTATAACTGAAATATCGGTCAATATTTGAGTTATCTCAATGAGATTGAAATAACCTATTTTTCTAATAACAGTGTATCTTTGTACGTAAAATGGAAACAATTTTGTGAAAAATACAACTAATATCAAAATTGTTGGTATATGCCGCGCCTTAATGAAACTCAGAGACATGTTTTCCTGTTAATAATATGTTTTAGTGCCAAAATAGATACATTCTGGTTAATACTAGCCCTACTTCCAGTTGACTTTATACCGTCCAAATCGGTCAACTTGACGAATATCTTAAAGAAATTAAATGAGCATATAATAATCAATTTAAGGCCGTTGTGTGGTAATCTTGCAACATCTTACTATATAGTATACTATTTTTTTTTACTTAACAGTTATTAGTATCACCTAAAAGTAATCGAGATATGGTAGATAAATCTATAAGACATGAAATCCACTGGCAGACAAAAATCTGTTCGATCGTCCGTCTGTCTGTGCAAGCTTTAACTTGACTAAAAATTGACTTATCGTAATGAAACTTGGTACACGGGTTCTTTGCCAAAAAGGGAGTTCCTAGATTGGTGCAACTGAACCATTGTCACACCCAGAAAACGTTATTAAACGAAAATCTGGAACGTTCCACAACTAAGCACAGAATTAAGATACAAAATTGTAATTTGGCCTAACGGACCGTTGTAGCAAGAAGCACCTGTGGGCTAAAAATTTTGAAAAATGGAGCGTGGCCCGGCCTCTTCTAAACCACTTAATATATGTACAATATCTGAATTTTCAGGACCTGCTCGACCGATCTCAACCAAAATTATTGTACCCGAGGTTAGTCTTTCTTCACTTAGTAAATAATTTTTCAAATTTCAGACTTACAATTTTTTTTGTGAAACATGTTCTAATTAGCAGCTAATAAAGTAATATTTTATAAGTATATATGGTATTTACACATACATGTAACCATACAGCGTATTTTTCTATGGGTGTAAATAGTATGACGTAAATTTAATAAAAAGTTTAACGGCCCTCCTGAAAGCCCACAAAACCCTGTTTGATGGTTTGATAGCTCAAAAGTGCCTCTACCACTATTGCTTAGTGGGGTATGTAACTTTCGGAGTCACCGTTACTTTTACATTTACATTCACATTTCTCATGTGAACGCATATATTTTATCACTTTTTAGGAAATTTTTTTTATGCGGCAACAAAATTCAATCATTTTAATTTTTTAATATATTTTTATTTGTATTTTGAAATGTAAAAACAAAAAATTTTTTTTTCGTATTTTGCACTTTTAATATATTTTTTTTTTAAGTCAAAGTAGTCCCCAACAAAAAAAAGTAGTTCACTGGTCATGGTGATAGCGGCTGTTCATGTTGTCTGAAGTAAAAAAAAGTCGAATGGATTATTATTCAGTAGTTCTGCGGCTATCGACCCTACCAAATATAATCAATTTCGTTAAAAAAAATGTCGAACTTCAAAAAAAAGTCACGAAAATCTTGTTTTTTTTTCGTTAAAAATCGTTTAAAAAAATATGAAAATATTTTCGAATATAAACAATTCTGGTAGGGACGATAAGAACATATGTAAATTTTAAAGCAATCGGTTGAATACTTTTTTTTTAGGACCATGACAGTTTCAGAAAATGATGATTCAAGAAAAATGCGTTTAAAGTTTCAAGAGACTGCAGACTTGTCATGGCGCCTGGTAGACAGTCGCTTACGACACGTCGGCGACTATGAGCTGTAACTTATCAAATACTATGAATTTCGGTCTGAATTTTTCACAGCATGTTTTCAATAGGTTTTACTGTCAAAATATAAAAAAAAAATCGATTTTTCAAGTGATTACATGAGAATACCCCCTTAAGATGTCCACTCACATAATATGCATAATCTTATATTTCACCACAATTATTATTTATTTACATGTACATATGAATATTTTTATATGTATATGTGCATACTTACACATCACACATTTTACAAGAGTATGGGTACATACATATGTACATATGTATATGTACATATATAAATATGAACTATTTGTGCTTGTACCTTGAGGGTTGTAAGACGGAATTCATTTGAACACTGTCATAATTTGCTGGTGGACAAGGGTCATCTAGTGGTGAAAAATATTTTTTATAAAGGTCGAAGAAGCCACATGCAATATTAAAATTATGTCGTGAACGTCACGCCCAACCCTAATTTGCTCTTATGCTTTAGTTAGTGACAAACGCAAAACCGTATTCCGTATGCGTAGCTAACACGACCTGTGTTATGAGAGCACAATGTAATTGAAAACTCACCACCGCTTCTACAGTCCGTAATACTATGTTCCTACCAACACTTATAAACTAGATTTTGCAAGATTTCGCCATTCAAAAATGCTACCTTTTTTCAAAACTAGTGAATATAATGTCATGGCAACAAACCGTGAAAACCACATTCTTGCAAACTATCATTTGATGCATAAAAAAATTTTAAATCAATGGATAGATGTTACTCGGGATCAATTGTTATTAAAGGTACTACTGTTGTTCGTTTGGTGAAGTGGAAAGATAATAATGTTGTCTCCTTTTTTCCACCAATTTTAATAAAAGAAAGGATAAATCCAGAATAAACGTACCCCGCCCTTGTACACATCACGGAATATAATAAATATATGTACGGAGTAGACCGGTTTGATCAAAACTTGGCTCAGTACCACATCGCATACAGCGGGAAAAAGTGTTGGCCCAGCACATTTCTCTGGCTAATAGATGCCTCTATTCAAAACGTTTGGCAGCTTCATCTAAAATAGAAACCAAAAATGACGCAACTTGAATTTCGAAGACAACTGTTCGTATGCTATTGCAGATATTATGGTACGAAAGCCAAATCGTTTGGTCCCATTACTAATCACAGATATGTAAGCTCAGCAACTTGGTCGTGTACAACATACTCCGTACGATCAAACTGGGCATTTTGTAGTGCCAACCAATCGTAGACACTGTGCGAGTTAAAATTACAGCGTTAATGCATTTGGAACATGGAACGTTGGTCTTTGTGTCAAGTGTTTTGCAAACTACCATACCAAACTATATTTGTATTGTCATTAAATTTATTTATTAGTTCTTACCGAAAAAAAAAAAAACAAAATTCAGTACCCTCACGATTACCATATAGTAACACATTTTCCGGAAAGGTTATACAGTGAATCATCAAACGGATTTTAGTTTCGTGGTCAGGCGGTAAAAATACATACATACATAAGTATATTCTGGGCAGTACCGGGTTAAAATACCACACGCAAATTCCATATAAAGGGTGTTCTAAAATGAACGAAAGATTTAAATGTGTGTGCTTGGGGTTCTGAGAACCCACATCCACGACATGTCTGTATTTGGTGTGGATTTTCGGCTGGAGACATAAGTAGACCATGTGTTTTCGAAAATGAGGCTACTCAAGCAAATGCTGTTCCTGGTGCTCAAATTCGAGATATGATAACCCTATTCTTTTTGCCAAAATTTGCTGATATTGTTGTGGCATTTGCCCTATGTGTTATTCCATTAACAACTTTATCCTATGTACTTTATGATCCGATAAAAAAATTACAATCGAAAGACTAAAAACTGTATTTTCTATTTAATTCCAATCTTGCGCTAATTTTGGGGCACTCTTTACATATGATAATTATTTTTGGCGAACAATTTTCGCAGCGAAGTTCACATTTTGAATTATTCACATCATCTCCAGGGGCGGATCCAGAGTAAAATTTTGGGGTGGAAGAACTTTATGGTTTTGTAACTGATTTCAGAAATGCTTAACTTCAAACTATAATTTTATTTTTTTATATATATTTCAACATTTAATTTACAGCATAAAATACATAAGGTGTTTGCTCACTTTACTAAATCTTTTAAATTATTTATTCCGGTTCTACAGCAACTTCGTAGTTTATGTTGAGGAGTGCTAAGCCGTTCAATCTTTTCTGGAGCATCGTTATTCTGAGCCAAGTCCTGATTCGGCGCAAAGAAGAAAAGGATCGTTCGCTTCGCTCAACTAATGGTCAACATAATCAGCCTACTGAGCGTACTGTTCGCAACACCATCACCCATCTCGAAGGCCAACTTTCATTATTGGATAATATTAAACCGATTAGACCATGTTCAACAGGCAGTGAAGAAAATATAGCAGCCGTAGCTGATCCTGTACACGAAGACCGTGGAGAGTCGATTCGGTGTTCGCAGCATTGAAAGCATACAAAATACAGTTTGTGCAAAAACTGAAGCCGCTCGTCTTTCCCCAGCGATATCGCTTCTCTCTATGGGCTCCTGAAAAGTTCCAAGAAAATCAGACGTTTCGAACCAAATTTTGTTCAGCGATAAGGTCCATTTCTGGTTCGATGGATATGTAAACAAACAAAATTGCCGCATTTGGGACGAAAGACGCCTAAAGAGATTCAAGAGCTGACATTTTATCTAGAAAAAACTACGGTTGGGTGTGGTTTGTGGGCCGGTGATATCATCGGTCCATATTTCTTCAAAAGTGATGCCGGTAAGAACGTAACCGTCAATGACGATCGTTATAGTGCCATGATAACCGGCTATTTGATGCCCGAATTTAAAGTTCCCGATCTCGGCGACATTGGTTTCAACAATACGGCGCCACTTCGCACATATCGCGCCAATCAATGGATTTGTTGAGAGAACTCTTCGGCGAGCAGATAATTTCCCGTTTTGAATCGGTGGATAGGTCACTAAGATCGTGTGATATCACACCGTTACATTTTTTCCTGAGGGGATATGTAAAGTCTAAAGTCTATTCGGACAATGCCACTTCGTTTCAAGCCTTGGACAAAACCTCACGCGTGTCATTCGCCAGTTACCAGTATAATGTAACAAGTTTACTTAGGGCCATTAAAATATATTATGCATTATCCGATAACATTATCGAGCAAGAAAATAGAAAAAATCTAAAATCTTAAATTAAGTACATATAAAGTCGCTGGAACGGGGTCTGCATCAGTTTCATAGTAAACTTCCTTTTTGAATTAGAATATGATATGTAGTATGCCGACTTCGCCTATTTTCGTTAGTAAACTACAATATATCCAAAAAATATTAGGTTGTCAAATATCTCCCTTCCGGTTTTTTGCTCTTCATTCAATGCTTTATAAAAAGTGTTACAGTGATCGGATTTACAAGGTTTGTCGCAAAAGAAACAGAACGTTTTAAATATAACTGTTTCTGGTGGCGCTACCTATTGGTGGGTATATGAAATAAAAAGCTTGATCTCTTGTTGACATTTTGTAAAAATTTTAAGACAATTGGATAACTACAATCGATGTTATCGATCAACAAGTGGCAGCAGCTTTTGGTCATCGGTCGTAAAATGCATTTTGAACAAAGAGCAAATATTAAATTTTGTTTTAAACTTGGAAAAACGTTTACTGAAACTTTTCAAATGATGAAAAAAGTTTATGGTGATAAGTGCCTATCCCGTAGTAATGTGCGTGAGTGGTTTAAGCGATTCCAAGAAGGTCGTGAGGACCTACATATGTGACGATCAGAATTCGGTCGTCTTCAGAAGTCAAAAATAAATACAATGCTGATTTGTTTTTACGATTCCGAGGGTATTGTACACCGAGAATTCGTCCCACCTAGCCAAACGATTAATGCTGTGTATTACCTTGGTGTTATGAAGCGTCTGTCCGAGGGTCCTGGCGCCTGTTGCACGATAATGCGCCGTGTCATCGGTCGACGCTTGTCACTGATTTTTTGACAAAAAACTCCATATTAACCATTAATCACTCACCCTACTCACCTGATCTGGCACCCTGTGATTTTTACCTATTTGGAAAACTTCATTTGCCCATGAAAGAACACTGGTTTCAGGACATTTCAGCTATCCAAAAGGCGACGACCGATATCCTCAATGACCTTAAACACACATTTGAAATGCTAATTGACCGGGCTAAACGCTGTATCGAAGCACAAGGAAACTACTTTGAATAAAAAAATATAACTTTTGAAAAATATTAATTTTTTGTTGTTTTTTTTTAACAGTCCTGTTTCTTTTGCGACAGACCTTGTAGTTCAAATATGCGCCGATTCGTTCGATAATCAGTTTCCATGCAGACGGCAATTTCATAATATCCCCCTCTAGCGGATTTGCCATTAACGAAGTAATTTAAAATAGCGCGAGTTTCGGCGTTAGTGAACTCCATGTTTACACGTCTATATCTGCTAAACGCAATATCCAAACAATAATCATGCATAGCGTCGTTTTGTAGGTTATGTCAAGACCTTTCAAAGGTATACATATAGTATTGCCAGATACGAGCTCTGTAGCTCTTTATACATAGCAGCGAAATTCAAAAAACAAAAATGCGAAAGGGAAATATTTAATTTATATTAATTATTAATATGTACATATATTATAACACGGGGCTTGGGGAGGATAATCTGTGGAACATTATACATTACAAGAGTAAAAACGTTATTAAAAAAAAACTAACAAAACAATAATAGTACAGTACATTTGTTCAAAAATACTTTCTTGTTCCTCTAGATAGGTTACATCACATTAAGCATTCACCAAAGCTTGACGAAAGTAATAATCCCCAAACCAAATTTTACAAAAAGAAATCAAAAGTATTACCTGCAAGCGAATAAAAATATATCCAATATTATATGCATGCGCAAATTGGAACTTCGTTACATCTCGATTAGCATAACTGTATTTGAACCGAACACAGGCATACATACATACATTGAATTCAAATTGAATTTAAAAGCAAAGCTCTTTGGCAATCTGTTTGTTTTGCAATGTGCACAGCCGAAAAGAATGAATAGACAACAGTTATGATGATTGAAAAATATTTAATTTACACAAATGTAAGGTAAAGTTATGCTCTTGTTAGCAAACCAGTGCACAGAAAATAGCTGAATAAGAATGTGACGGTGATGCTTGATTTTCAAAGACAACAAAGCTATATAAATAAATCATTTATTAAAGTTATTAATTGTTATAATTACAAAAAAAAAAAGTAATTTATAGAAAAGAAAGCGATAATTTTAGAAACATTTGTAAAATATATTTAAGTCATTGCAAAAGTTTGGATTGCGCATTATGTATGTTCTATCTCTATGTGTATTTACCTACTTCGATATGTATGTATGTACAAGCTTTAAGCTACAATACGAAAAAATATAGAAATAAAAAAGTTTCAATGCCAAGTTTATCTTCACGCCTAAAAATTATAGGGCATTGCCAAGTTCCTGTTCAGGAGCCATTGAGACAAACAGACTGCTTTCATTTCTATAAAAATTCAGCTTTTACATTACATACATAAGTATGTATGCATGTATGTGTAAAAAGAGAAATTCACACACACGGTTTTTTTTATATTTAAGACTCATTCACAGCTTTAGTTTTTTGCGTCTCTCTTACCAGATAATTTTAAAGAAAGCATATCACAACACCAAAGGGTGAAAATAAGAAATCGAAAGCGAAAGTGGAAAGCAGAACAAGAAAAAATAAAATGTGAAATATATATTTTTTCTTTAATAAAAATGAATGAAATAATAAATATAACCTGGAGACTTGTAGGTAGTTATGCTGAAAAAAGTCAAAACTCTTTGTTCATATAGTGTCACCCATATATGTATGTACATTTACATGATTCACATATTGTGAGCTGTGTGTAATGGTTTGTATGTTTGAACTTTACTGGCACTCTTGAAGCGACTTCAAGTTCGCAGGCCTTATACATATGTATGTATATACTACACCTTGCAGCATCTTACAAATCTGCCGGCAACACTCACCACATTTCCATTTTCTGCCAGTTATTTGATATGAGAAGTACAACAACACTATTTGTATAACAATGTCGGCAAGTAAATATGTATTTACATACATGCATACTAAAAATCATGTGAGCAATTGCACCTATATACATACATACATAAATATACATAAGTATGTACATATATAAATGTGAGAATTTGTTTGCTAAACATTCGTATAACAACCACATTTACTTAAAGACTTCTTGCATACATATGTACGTAGATAAGCCAATGTATATATATACACCGAAATTTAAACACGAATCCAACTCCCTCATATGTACATATATAAACAAGGGAAGTCATATGTGGATAGCGTTAGACACCTATGTCTGCATATGTACATATGTACAGCGAATACTCACGTACATAGAGTGATGAGGCAGATATACTAGATGTCCTGCTTACACATACCTGTGCATTCAAGGAACCGAAAAAATACGTTTGGAGCTCATAGGCTTCATGTGTGTTTCTAGTTTTCTTCTACCAATGTTTTAAGGGTTGAAAGTATATGGAGGCGTGGCTTCACATATGTGGCATATGAATTGCAATGGAGAGATGTGAAAGTCTACAAATATGTCCCAGCAATTTAAGGGCTGGTTTGTGCCCATACTAAAAAACAATAACAGCCCTGCACTGAAATTTCATACTAGTCCGTTAAACACTACTCTGTAACGGGTAACTGGAATCGAACTAGTCTAATAAATGCTATTCAGTTGACAGTTAGAAATTGAAAACGGAAATTGAACCTTAAAAAACTAGAACTACACCGAAATATACTTGACAAGTACTAATTGCGAAACGGTTAGTAAAAAGTAAGGGCGCAACGTCTTGGGGGCGGCAAAACGAGCTGTTTTTTAATATTCAGAAAAATACTTCAACAAATTTTTTTACAAAATTGATTATAAAAGATAAAGAGTTGTACACTCACAATGTAATAATCTGAATAACATTGAAAAATATTAATTTTTTGTTGAAGCAGTTTCACATTCTATTGAGAGAATCGCAAGATTGGACAGTCTACTCTGACTCATGGTCGATGTCAAGTAAGATTTGATCAATTTAGGTATAGTGAGTAGTATTCTTAAAGCTGTCGCTAACGTCTTGTAGGCTACCAGTCCCATTGAAGAAATGTATCGCTATTCAAGCTCAAGTGTCAATAAGACAAAAAAAAAACTGCTCGAAGTAATGGCAAGTGTTGCTGAAATCGTAATTTGTCGATTTCATGACGTTATCAAGAAATAGGACTGCCTCAAATCACAACCTTTTTATTTTTTTTTGCAATATTTTTTTATTTATTGAATCTGCTTTTTGTTTTAAAGCCTAACAATAGTAAGTTATAAAATCTTAAATCTATTTAAAAACTAGACAAGCAAGTGTTTGAGCTGTTTTGGTGATATGTTGCTCCTTAGTACGCAGGCATAACTCTTCTTTTAAGGCGTGTTTGATCACAGGAATGTACCAAATCATTAGCCAAAGGGTTTGGGTGATCTCGGAGTTTAGATATATATTTAATTCTGCTGTCTTCTACTTCTTTCTTTACCATAGAAATGCCAAGGTCTTTATCGCCCCGGTCGCAACGTCTTGGGGGCGGCAAAACGGTCTTCGCTGTTTTTTAAAACTCCAATTCGGGCAAAAATTCCTGCAAAATGTGTCAAAAGTGTACAAGATATAGGGCGAACATGGGTTTTTTTCTATGGCTTTTAATAAGATGTCTTGTAAATTTACTATCAATTTCCTCAAAAACCGTATTGTAAGAATTTTGGAACTTCAGAATTTGCGTGGCTTCTAGTTCCTAAATTTTATAGACTTAATATCGAAGATATTTTGCAAAAATTTACTTTTGTTCGAACCCCCTCATGAAACTTGTAGGTAGGTAGATAAAGGGGGGCGGCAGAACATCCTTGGCCCCGGGCGCCCGAAGTTGTAGCTACGCCACTGCCTGTGGTACACCAGCCCTTATCTGTCGTTCATCAGATATGAAATCTCCCACTTTTACCATAAATTGTCTATTTTTTTAAATAAGACTCCAATACAATTACAATTCTAAAGGTAGAATGTTTTTAATCTTATATAAAATGCCTTCATGCCACACCTTATCAAACGCCTGAGCCACGTCTAGAAATAAAGCTGAACAGTACTCTCTGTGCTCAAATGCTTTTCTTATTTCCTTAGTAATCCTATTTACTTGCTCTATCGTGCTATGTTTTTCACGAAACCCGAATTGGTGCGATGGTATCATATTATTTTCGTGGAGGAAAGGAGACATCTTTGATAGTAACACTTTTTCAAATAATTTAGAAAGACAGGGTAGAAGAGTGATTGGTCTGTATGAAGACGGCTGTGTTAAGTCTTTCCCAGGTTTATCTATCAAGATAATGTGCGACTTTTTCCATGAATTAGGATAGTATCCGAGATTAAGAATTGCACTGAAGAGCAAAGAGAGCACTTCTACGAGTACAGCAATAATTGGTAACTCAATTAGCATTTTTGGGGTAATATTATCATGTCCTGGTGACTTTTTTGGTTTAAGTTCTTTTATTATTCTAATAATTTCAGAAGGTGAAGTCTTAAAAGACTCGAGTGACGGATTTTAAGAAGGATTAGGGTATCAAATTGTTCTTACTCAAGAGCTGTTTGGTGTGGTTTCTGGTCTGGTAGAATCATCGATACGTCTGTCAAGGAAGAGTAGATCGATGATAACCAATTTTTTATGGCCGCAATTGGAAGAAGTTGATCTTGACAACTTCTGGTTCCAACAAGATGGGGATATGTGCACTCAACACTGTCACTGGTATTTAGCAAGAAACCAGACTCTCTATGAAATAAGAGGTTTTTTAATAAGAGCGCTATAAAAGTTTTTTGAAATAAAACAAAAACGGTTTTAGATATCAATGAAATTCTTTATTTCTGCGAAAATACATTTAACGCTGAACACAATTTTCGACGGTTTTCAAGCATAAATCGGCCGATACTGCTGCAATTTCACGTCCGTTATTCGGACGAAGTTCATGAATCGTCGCTAGCTTGTTGGCATAGACTATAGACTTGCTGTTGCCCTCCGGAAATAGTCTAACGGCGTCAAATCGCATGAACTGTGGGGGCCAATTGACTGGGCCATTTAGTAAAATAACACATTCATCAAATTTGGTTTACAATAAATCGATTGTGACATTCGCTATGTGGCCTGTGATGCCGATCTGTTGGAACCATAACCCCATAACATCCGATTCGGGCCAAAATAATTATGTTATCATTGAATGGTAGCGATTCCCATTCACAGTAAGATGCCAGTTTTGATCATCACGAAAGAAATTCGGCAAAATGACGTCGCCGGCTCATAAACTACACCAAACCGCATAGATGCAATGGTGACCCATCTTTTTCATTGGGAGCGATTTTTACGGGGCCCCATTTTTAAACTCAGCGCACAACCCTGTGAAAGGGGGTTTCGCCTTCTTACTTTAGCTCGCCTTCAACTACCCAGAGGATACTTGGTAAAAGACCTGAAGTCGTGAGCTGCTTGAGCCATATGTAAAAGAATCACTTCTGGCCACTCCCAAGTGAATGACGATCAGAGAACTTTCCTCACTAGCGTGAACTTCTACACATGACTCCACCCTCACAGAGGTTTGGACGATGACAACAATTAATGAGTCGACGTTGCGAGTTTTCGAGAGAAAAGTTCTGCGAAAGATTTATGGCTCTTTGCGCGTTGGCCACGGCGAATATCGCATTCGATGGAACGATGAGCTGTATGAGATATGCGACGACATTGACATAGTTCAACGAATTAAAAAGCAGCGGCTACGCTGGCTAGGTCATGTTGTCCAAATGGACGAAAACACTCCAGCTCTAAAAGTAGTCGACGCAGTACCCGCCGGGGGAAGCAGAGGAAGAGGAAGACCTCCACTCCGTTGAAAGGATTAGGTGGAGAAGGACCTGGCTTCGCTTAGAATATCCAATTGGCGCGACGTAGCGAACAGAAGAAACGACTTGCTCTCTGTTGTTAACTCGGCTATAATCGCATAAGCGGTGTCTACGCCAATAAAGAAGAAGAATGGTTACTCACGGAGTACGTGTCGATTGCTGCCTTACCAATAACACATATTATTTACGCTTGAAAAAACGTTTGAGAGACTGATTTGGGTCTTACTCAATTGATGCGCTAGCGGCAGCAATATTCCCGACACTATGGGCACTTCTTTGTCTCACTGGCACTTGAACATTTTGTACTGTGTCTGTGGATTCAATTTTTTTCACTAGACGCTCAATTGTTGATGACAGGACGATTATGACAACCATGGACGTAGCGCTCTTAAAGTTGAGTCCACTTACTCCGAATTTTGGTAATAAATTTTTATAATTTCGACTCGTTGTAGGATCGTATATCTTTCCATGATGAAATGGCAAACCTTATCAAAGAGAAATGTCAAAAGAGCGGAAAAAATATGGCGTCGTTTGCTGTCTCCATCGGTCTACTTTTGTGGCGTCCCAATTAAAAAAACCCGTTATACACATATAAAAATTAAATGTTTGATTATGTAAATTTTTAATTTTTGAAAAGTTGATATCTTGAAAGAGCACTGGAAAAAACATGCTGCTGTACCACTCAGAATTTACTGCTTTGCATTGCTCTAGCGGCATAGTTGCTACATGTCCAGTTTTTTCAAAAAAAGGGGCACCCATTTTGAAAAATTCATACAGTCGACTGCTGTTTACTTTCGGGCTCGTATGTATAAATACACGACTCCTCATTTGTCACGATGTCCTAAATTTGTTTTGAATTTTTTTTGAGCGATTGACAAATTGTGTGGGATCCAACATGAAAATTTTTCCGTCAAATGTTCGTGGAATATTGAATGTTTGCAAGTCCCACTAGTCCTGTAGTTGTCTCAATCTAACGATAGGTCCCACAGACCTTCACGAATTTCGCCTTCGACAGATCTACGATAAGCACTGGTCCTTGATCAAGCTTCATCGCCAAAAAATGAGTAAAGTTTATCGATGCATTGTTGCTGAGATAATCCACGCCGAAAGTTTAAAAACAAAAAATAGCGCTAAGAAGTTAACGATTTAATTCCATTTTTTCATCGAGATGAATATTTTAAGTTACTGTTCAAAAAACACCTAAAATAGCGCTGATATGTCAAAATGACGCGGTAATGGAAAGCTATGGATGAGTTGGATGAAAATCTTACAGTTATTTTATCCATTCTCCAACTTTTTATATGGCTGCTGCCTTTTCTTTTCAGCTGGGGGCGCACCTTCGCCATTCATTTTTATTATCGCCTGCCCGAAATATGGTTATCTGTAGTACTAGATTCCAGCATAGGAAAATTCATCTAGCTACTTGGGTGTATCCGGATGGAAAAAACACCAGCCAGATCGATCATGTTATGATAGACGGAAGACACGTCTTCAGTGTTTTAGACGTGCGAACGCTCCGATGTCCTAGCAAAGGCGAAAGAATAGCTGTTACGATGAGGAGTGCCGAGTCACAGTGGAAAATAAACAAATTGCTTACCTCGCAACATTACAATCGACCACAACACGTGCGGGATGGGATGATACCGAGAGTTTAAGAGGTAAGCGCGACGCATTTGCTAACAAAAAAAATAAACGTTGAAATGCGAGAGTACGAAGAGCTTGACTAGCTGGCCGACAGGGGTAATGTTAGAAAGTTCTACGCAAAGAAGCGGCGACTAACAAAACGATTTAAGATCGGAACATACTCTTGTAGAACCCCCAGAAGTGATCTTGAAAGATGAAATTATGGAGGGAATACTTCTTCAGCCTGCCGAATGGCAGTGCAAACATAACACCTGAAGATAGTCAACCCGATTCCCCAATCGATGGCGCAGACGTTCCATCGCCCAACCATGGATAAGTTCGAATAGCAATTACACTGTGGTCGGACGAAAGCATGCCCCACGATTTGGAATTTATGCAATTCCCATGACAGCCGGTTCTAAGCACCGGAATTGACCCGGATTTTAATCGGGCCAAGGGACTGTTTTTTCGGCGATCTAATTGGAATTTATGTGTGTTGGACCGACACTCACCACCTCTTCATCGATTTTAAAGCTACTTTTTACAGCCCAAAAAGGTGCTGCCTTTATGCAGCTATGACTTAATTTGGCATCCCCGTAAAATTAATACGGCTGGGGAAAGCAAAGGAAGAGGAAGACCTCCACTTCGTTGGAAAGACTAGGTAGAGAAGGACCTGGCTACATTTGGAATCTCCGATTGCCGCCAAACAGTGAAAAGCAAAAAACGACTGACGCGCTGTTGTAAACTCGGCTATAACCGCGTAAGCGGTGTCTACGCCAGTAAAGAAGAATAAGAAGAAGTATACAACTTTTTAAATAAAAAAACACTATTTTTTTTTAATTTCTAAATTTAATCGTAAATTGATTAATTTAGGCACATACAAATATAACTTATACAGTTAAATACAATTGATTTTTGTGAAGTTTTAGTCTGTGTGAATATTCCACACATAAACTTCGTAGTCGTTACTTTGGACAAAAACTTTGATGTAACTGCGTTGGCAAAGATAGTTCTTAAATATGTAAACCTTAAATATGGTTAATGAAAGAATATATTCAATTTATAAGATTAAAATTTGGATTAAAATAATGGCACTTTTTAAAAGTAAGGAAAAATAAGTACTTGATTTCCTAAGCAATAAGTAATAATAATCTAAATAGTTCTCTTTAACCAGAAATTAAAGTTTTTATACTGTTACGTCTATCACAGTCTTATTGTTACACAGTTTGAGGCAAGTTACTTACAAATAATTATAGTATAGTTTCATCTCCATGACATTCCAGATAAATTTGTTGTGGTCTTATTTGATAACGATTTTTGTGTAAGTGATTGGAATTGTGGAACTTTTGCGTGATAATTTTATTGTGGGAGTACTTCGATATTTGATTCATGGAAATACTACCTGGAACACGTTGTTGTGAATATAAATTTACTGGTGGTCGCACACTTTGATAAGATGTCCTGCAATTATAGTTCTTATTACGATTACTTCCTTGGGAATTTCGAAGCTCTAACTGTTGCTTATATAATACAGATATTTTAGGACCTATAACCCATGCAAAACATATAATTCCTAACGTTATTTCCATAAATGCTCGAGCCATGAAAGGCCACATTGGTGTTGTAAATCCCTCAGTTGCAACAAAATAAGGCGGTATATTAAGCCATATATCAATGTTGGCAAATTCGTAGATCACAGAAATCAAAAGAAAGGCACATGGAATACAATATATGAACAAGAACGTTCCAAACTCATAGCTTGGACACTTAGCCTCTAATTCTTGCTTCACCATGGGTGTGGGAGGGTTTTTCAATAAAGCCTTATAGCGACGATATACTAAATAGCCCGAACCGAGGTTCATTGAACCGAAAATCCAGTAACAAAACAGTGGTGTTGCGACCAGTATTTGCAGTGCTCTGTCTGACTGGTTTCCAACGAAACAAGCACCTGTAAGATAAATAAACTTTATAATAAATTTATTAATCGAAGAACGGAATTATTTACCTATTAGTTCGTCAGCATCCACAAGTCTGGCCACTATTACTGCTGCAGTCTGAAATGCTGGAAGTCCCCAAGCTACAAAGCTTGCCAAATTGCTTTGCATTATAGTCAAATTGGCATTACGTTTATCACTACTTGTTAAACGCCTTCTTCTGAGTTCACATTGATTCACGTCAGTACATGTACCTGAATTGCTTGCGGTCAAAGAAATCAAATCTTCTGGATTGATACGACGCACATCGCGATGCCATGTCAGGCAAAGTATTGCCCACCTTTAATTGAATCTTTTTGTTATTGGAGATTATCAAAAATATCTCAAATTATCTTACCAAGCACATGAAGACATAAAAAAATAGTATCTAAGCAAGAATGTTGTTGCACATGGAGCATTCGAAAGCCCATCAACCAGCAAAAGAAGGACATTAGGGAGTTGGGGATCATATCCACAGGATGCTGCTGTTCTACCCACTATAAAGCGAACAGTCCACCCTAAGGCAACCATGAAATGGCACCACACAAAAGGGGTAAGTACGCTTATCCACTTTTGATTGTTTTTCCTTTTTGAATTATCATTTAAAATGAGACTCAAAGTTGCAATCAATGCCATGAAAACCTCGGCGTATGTCCATGTGGCAACCCATAGCTCTGCCAAATGCTTATCATGTGGACCAAATAATATGTCAGCTTCGCATAAAGGAGCACACCTCCCATACCGATAAAGTTTTACATACATATGCGATTTAGATAGGCCAGGGCATTCCAATATTACAGAGGAAGAGGGAGCCTTGTTTATTACCGTTCCAGGAAAGTTCTCCGTATCTCTTATATTTATTTGTGTCTCACCTGGCCCTTCAATACACATTGTTTCATGATTATTTTCTTTTGGGAACCTATTACAGTCCAGCGCCGGCGGCCACGGAAACCCAAACCCTTGTAAAACTGGATGACACCGCATTCTAACGCTCTCACACAAGTTTCTGCATGGCCCAATGGGAAGAGGGACTTTTGGCGTACATAACGGAACATAGGCAGCGCATAAAAATAATTTCAGTTGAGTACTGCACACATACTCAATAAGAGGAGCAAAGGTTTGTAAAGTATATTCTACGTCAGATTGAAGTTCATGGCCTACTAAGTTAGGCATAGACGTTTCGTTATAACCTATGCCGCGACACATATCAATACGTATTGGTTCACATTGTCGTAAAGCAAGAGATTCGCCGCTTGTTGAACAATAAATTAGACCAATAATAATTAGGTATTTCCAATAGCTCAATATATCAGACATTATAAATTTTAACCAAGGAAAATTATATTATTCTATTGACATCATGTGAATCCAGCAAATTGGAAAACAAAAGTGAATTTTTATTCATAAGTACAAGTACGTTTGTGTATATGGAAATACGCTCCCACGGCTTCAATTTGTATGTTTGTAAAATATGTATTCTTTTTAATGAATGCGAATATTCATAATTGTTCACAATAACTTTCCCTTTCAGATACAAATTTTATTGGTAACTAAACAATTGCTATAATTAAAAATATGTATATTAAACCAAATTCTGAAAACTGCTTAAAATTTGTGTATTCTCAATACTATATTCGATATAATGTAATCGATTATACATTGATTGCAAAGTTATGGCATAAGGATGGTAACAGACAAAAGAATCGGCGATAAATTGCCGGAATAACCTAGTCAGCGAAATTCGTAGTTGCCAGAATGATCGAGTGGCGATGTTAAAAACTGGCAAAGGACGTAAATTTATAGAGACGCACGGGCCAGTGTGTAAATTGTAAAAATATAACAAAACTCAGTAAGCTGATTTGCAAAAATAATATACCGAAATAGACAAGGGCACGAGAGCACCCATTGCATAATCTAGTGATATACTACTATGAACGGCTGATTCAGTCAATTTATTGTGAAAGACTATATGCATGGCTATTGTGAATTGGCGCATCTTCTACATTCATTTTTAACAAAAAAACTGTAACAAATCTTTAAAATTTAAATAGAAATTATAAAATCTATTTAGAACTTTTCTTTCTCAACAATTTAACGACGTTATATGTCTTTATGTAAAATGACAGCTAAAACAGAGAAAATGCACGTCAACAAACACAAGGAAGTTTCGACGTCGAGAAGCTGTAATCACAACAGATAGCCGAACGATTTTCCACTCGGCTTGCACTCTGGTCTCTGAAAGCACTCGTCAACAACTCGGTATAAGGGAACTGTGGGACCACATTTCAAGTTGATTACGTATAGCTGTGCAACCGAAACCATTGGTCCATCACCTGCCATTAAATGGAGAAATGGACATGTTTTGGTAGTAAAGGAACATTTCATTTCAAATGCTGAACCAGTAGCAAACATTTTGAACAAGAAAGAAATGTCAAAGCACCTCTAATTTAGGAGACGCATCGGAAACTGGATATCAAGAAAACGGATGAAATACATTATCTTTCTCCTTTTTTTTTATTTTCCACATAAAAGATTTAAGCAGTTCAAGAGCTCAAAACATGCGCTACATCAGCTCGAACCTACCTACCCGACGCCTTTGCGCAAATGATTATGTTAAGATAACAAATGCCCACATTCAGATTTGGCAATGGCAATAGCAATAGATTTGACAGTTAGTATGCCATAAATGTTTGCCTGTCGAGATGCTCCGTTATCTGCAGTTTGTTTGGTCGTAAAATAATCGATAGAATATTGATAATAATGTCTCTAAGCGGGCAATTTAGTTGTTTGAGCTATTTTTTGTTTTGCTATATATAACTTTGTAATATAACAAAATAAGTGTATTTATAATGCCTTTTGCAGATATTAAGTGTATTCGGGAAGTGAGCAGCGAAGACAGTGTAAGTCTCAATAAGTACCTTAATTATTTTGTTGATCAATTTGCCTATTTTTCAGAATTTTACAGCTGAAAATTTAATAAAACATACTGCAAAAAAGTGGAAAACACGAACTTGTGGCGAAAGAGTTGCGTATGTTGTTCTCGAACTAAGTGAGCCGCAAATAATTACAGGTATTGATATTGGAAATGAACATTCTGCTTTCATAGAGGTATTGGTCAGCAAAACTTGTTGCAGCACAAATAATTTTACTGTAAGTTTAATTATACAAGAAAGTTCGGTTGTAAATTGGTTTTGACAACTTATTTTAGGAAATTTTGGTGACTTGCTCGTTTATGACTCTAATAGAGAGTAAGAATTCCACAAATGTCAATCGAGTTCGTTGTTTTAGTAGAGACGCATTAGTACCCACGGCAACATCTGAAAAGTGGCAGTTTATTAAAGTGATTTGTAGTCAACCTTTCAACAAACACGTACAATATGGGATATCGTTTATTAAATTACATATCGATTCCGATCCACATAAGAAAATTACTCCTCTTGAACATAAGAAATCAATAACCGGAAATGATTTGGCTAACGTCTCTGAGCCACTAAATAATTCCCAACTGGGTAAATTTAGAATGCGGGAAGAGTCTCCAGAATCTGACTCAGAAAGTTCTACATCGCTATTTAAAAGATGGAAAGCTTCTGAAATGAATAATGATTCAAAAAGTTCTCCAATAGAAAAGAAAAGTGTAAAAGCGAAAGAACCAGTAAATAAAAATTTGGCTATTTGCTTAGACCGTAATCGAAAAGAACTTGGTTTCGGCAGCGAAGAAACGAGTGGTGGTGAAATACTTTCAATTAAAAAACAAAGATTATTGGAAACTATAGAGATTGAACGTCAGCAACTGCAAGCTAAAACTGAAAAATCCAAAGTTTGCAGCGACAGTAAGAAACCAAATAAACATTCTTCCATGGCAAATAAAAGGCACGAAAATGTCGAGGATAAAGCAATAACGAGACTCGACAACAAAAGTTATGATATAGTCAAAAAGCAAAGTGAGAAACATATAATCTTTCGTCCATTCAATGAGCTTCTAAAAGGCACTGTTTTAGTAATCAGTGGAATACAAGTATGATACATAGAAGAAAATTAAATTATCTATTATTAAATAAATTATTTTTTTAGTAGAATCCCGATCGTTCAGATATTCGGGATAAAGCTTTGTCAATGGGAGCAAAATATAGAGCTGATTGGGGAACTGATTGTACGCATTTAATGTGAGTAAAAAATATTTTATATGTATATAAGAGTTTTTAGAAGCCTTCAGTTTTGTAGAGGGATATAGTATTTCAAGGTAATTACATCTTTTTTATAATTATGTTTATTAAACATGAAATAAATTGCAATATTTGTACATTTCTAACGATTTTTGCGCATACGCACACATACATGTATTCCGCTATAATTGTTAGTTTTAGAATTTGCAATGATTTTGTCTAAAGAAAAGTTTCAGGCAAACTGTTTTTCTCATATTGTCAAGAAAAATGTATGTATGTAATAAGTGTTAGAAGAGCATATATGTATGTAGATATTTTAAAATTGCACTCATGAATATATATTTTTTTTGTCGAATGTAAGTATGTATACATATCCATAAAAAATTAAGTGAATATATTTAATAGAAAGCTGTATGTAGTTAATTTGGATTTCGCACAATTCCGATTTCTTTGACGCCGCGATCTGAAGGTACCGTTGGAAAGAGGAAGTCCTCCTGATTAAAAAAATCGACTTTAAAGTTCAGAAATTAAAACGCGGACGAGGCATGATCTGAATAATATTCCTTGCGGTTTTTCCAAGTTTTTGTGGGCTCTGAATTAAATCATTGGTTTTGATCCTATTATTTGTGCCACCTGTGTAAGTAAAGGAATATCATACCGCGACGATTATTTTTTTGGTGGTAGTGGTAAACAGAAAAACCCAATTTTTGTTACTCACGCTTTAGATAACTTTCACTTTTTGTTTTGCTAAGTTTTAAATTTTTTCGACAAGCAATCATACTATCTGCCAAAATAATTTTTTTCATAATTCGTAAAATATAAATTAGGGGTATTCGCTTGCTCTTGCAAGATTGCAGATTGCAAAAATACTATACCGAAATATACAAGGGCACGAGGGCACCCATTGCAGAATCTAGTGATATATGAATGGCTAATTCGGTCAATTTGTTGTGAATGACTATTATGCATGGATATTGTAAATTGGCGCACCTTCTGCATACATTTTTAACAAAAAAAATTGTAACAAATCTTTATATTTTAAATGGAAATAATAAAATCTATTTAAAACTTACCTTCCTCAACAATTTAACGATTTAATATGTCTTTATGTAAAATGACAGCTAAAACAGGGTTGCAATTATATTTTTACGTGACATTGCATGCAAATATACATAGGTTTTGGTCTGACATATTTTACAGCCATTGCAAATAATTTTCTGCGTGTGTTTGTTGTTGAGCCGGTGCACCAAGAGGAAATATATGCAATTCTTGCACCGTGCAAGGGTTTTGCAAGAGCAAGAGAATACCCCTATTATATTTTGTTTTTAATAATAAATACCAGATGCCCTTGTATCTAACAAATAAACTTATATATTCATATTTATAATATTATTAATGGATTATTATTATTATTAATATTATTGCTTTTGTATTCTTATTATGGATGGGTGAGTAGATACACTCATTAAAATATTTTTCCATATTTCTAAAAAACTCTTAATATATGTACATACATATGTATGGATACGTAGGAAATTGCTAATTAATTTACATTTTTAGATGTGCTTTCAAGAATACACCAAAATATAACCAGGTGAGGGGAAAGGGTAAAATAGTAACACGTGCTTGGATAGAAGACTGCTACAAACAAAAAAAATGCTTGCATTGGCGAAGATATGCTTTGGATAGCAGTGATCTTAATCAGCCCCACAGTGAGGAAGAGGTGCTAGATGAATCGTTAAGGCCTATTGAATCATCGGTTAACAACACTATATCCAAGGAACCTGACTTAAAAGTCCCAACATACAATCTCCCTAATAGATCTATAAATGATGCAGTTTCATCAGGCAGTGACACAGATGATGATATTCAACGCGTTTTACAGAGTAATACTCATAAACCTAATATTGCAAATGAAACAAAAATATCCAGAAAAAAAGGAGATTTTGATGTGTCTACAGAAGAAGAAGATTTTTTGGACGTGAAGGCAAATTTGATACGAAAAGCGAAGCTTAAATAACAATGTCTTTATTTGTATTTGTTGAGAATTGAAATTTTTAAAAATTTAGATGAAAATTCAATGAAAATAAAGATCTAATTTTGTAAAAAATTGGTAGATATTGAATATTTGCTGAATTTTGCTAGTTGATTTCTGCTTTAGAATAGCCAAAATCTACAAAACTGGTATCATTGAATTCGAAATTATAAGCAATAAAGTTTAAATACCTGACCGGGCCTATCATAAAACACTGCTGTGTGAGCAATATCTGAAAATGTTAACCCATGTTAATGCAAGTTTGTAATGCACAAGAATTTCGTGCATTTAGCTGAATTTACCAATTTTGAGTAGGCAACACTGCTCAAAAATGGCCGATTTTTGCTATTTTTTGACAGATGCCGGCTCCTTGGCGTTTGCAGCGTCAGAGGTAAGCAGTTTTATATTGCTAATTAAATTATGTGCAAATATATTAACAAAAAACAAATTTTAATACTTTTAGATGGCAGAAAATAAACAACGCACAGTTTGCTATCCATTTTTCCATTATTCTTAACTTTTTCGCACACTTTTTCCGCATTAAAATCAATTATTGCTTTTAATTTCACTCTATTTAACGTAGTTAATAATAAACGAATTTTTTCGTAAAATTTATATTGATTTTCCAAATATACCAAAATTTCTATTAATAATTTATCTTATTCATTTTTATTTCACTTTTTTTTTAAATAAATAAACAAATTTCACTATCAGCTGTCTAAATGCACAAGTCTGCCGTCTGTCACCGTAAAATTGCAATGCGCTGCTTAAGGCGCATTAATTTTGCTCGTCTGTCAGGGCTATAAAGTGAAAAGTCTGCACGGCAACACACCCTTTGGTTGCAGTTCTTTCCTCTAATAAAAATGCGAATATTGCTTGACAAAGCGTGACGCAAAGCGAAGTGAAAGTGCTATGTGAATTAGCCATAATCGTTTAGTGCCGATATCTGAAATATCGTTCAATTCAAACTATCGATGTACTATTTACTCACATAGAATTGGGTGGAGTTATCAAAACATTGTTCATAGTTTAAAATTTATTTACTCGATTTGTCGGATATTAATATTTTTCATTTTCTAAATTAAGTGAAAAATATATATATTATATTAACCTCAGGGTCGCAGAGTTTTACATGTCAGTTAATTATAGGAGCATCATCCTTTGTTATTAATCTTATTGTTTAAATTAAGGAGGGTAGTATTGTATCAATGCCGCCTCAAAGGTATACACACGCTATAGTAGCAAGGTAATACAAATTATATGCATAAGTATGTATAATAAATATGTTACATTAATACTTTTCATTTACAATTTTAATATACTTATCTACATAGATAAAGATAAGTAGTTATACCGATTTTTTACAGATTATTTATTTCAAATTCGAAATTGAAATTGAGTACGCACATAACATAAACATTTATATCAAAATATATGTAAGTTTTACTGACTAACGATAGGTTAACTTTGGTATCCCCCGATTTCGAGGATATATATATATACATATATTGAATAATATAAGTATAAAATGCATAAGAACATTCGGGTAAATTTTAGAATAGCATCCCCAGATTTCGGGGTTAAAATTGGTATTTGCGGATAGAGGGGTCCTCTAGATTAAAAATATATATATATATATACTGTAGCCGCTGATTTATGGTTTTTCAGATATTTGCATTTAAAGTTCAAAAATTCAACCATTTTGATTTTAATACAAATTATTCCAACAAGCAAAATTTAGTAATGAAATTAAGTGAGTATACGATCTTTAATATAAGATAATAAAATTCCAAATATGACCGTAATCTTTTATCGCTTTCGTGAATAATTCTTTCGGTTGCAGCTGAACTTAAGCCTTTCTTTCTTGTTTTGTATGTGTTTCTTTGTACAATGAATTTTGAATTTTTATAATTGGATGATACAACTCTTGTCAACATGCTACTAAGATACATATAGAATGTATATACTTATTTTTTCCAATTAATTTAGGTGTTTACATGATTTTATCTTAGAATTTCAGACACCATAAAGAAGAATGGTGAGTTTGATTATGATAAAGCAAAACAACAGCATCAAAACTTCTGCTCATTGTTACGAGATATTGGCTTGGACGTCATTGAGTTGCCGCCAGATGAAACACTACCAGAGGGCGTTTTTGTAGAAAATGCAGCAATAATATGCAATGGAGTAGCTTTAATGAGTAAATCGGACAACTTATTTCGACAAAGGGAGGTCAGTATTTATGTAAATAAATGGGTAAGAGTTATTAATTTTTGTTTTCGAGACCAGGCGGACAGTATGGAAATCATTCTAAAGAAAGAGCTTGATATCCCTGTGGTTAACCCTAACATCCCAAATGCAATATTGGACGGGGGAGATGTTTTGTTTACGGGTAAGCTATTTAAAATCATCTACGAATTAACCGCTTATATTGTGAATCGTTAATAAAATATTAAACAAACATATTAACAAAAAATAGAACGAGCGATAATTGTGCATATATCATATTTTCAATATTTTCTTATTTCAAAAATTCAATATTTATTAAGGCTTGTAATTTTATAAATATGGGGGTATTCACGAGTTCTTGAGAATCCTCTGTACTAATTACTAACTATTAACTTAAACATTACTATGCCGGAGTGTAGCCGGCAAATAGTACCACGGATGCTCTTGGATCAACTCCCTGGCAGTAATGGAGGCATATTCATTAAATTTTCATAAATTAATAATAAATAGCTTGAAGTATAGAAGCCTCATTCCCATCGTTAGAAGATTCTTTACTTACATCTCTAGTCTTGTCCGTTATTATTCCCACGAAATGTCGCTTGAACTTTCTGCTTTCGATCGACGACATTGACATAGTTCAGCGAATTAAAAGACAGCGGCTACGCTGGCTAGCTCATATCGTCCGAATGGACGAAAACACTCCAGCTCTGAAAGTATTCGACGCAATACTCGCCTGGGGAAGCAAAGGAAGAGAAATATGGAGAAGGACCTGGCTTTGCTTGGAATCTCTAATTGGCGCCTCGTAGCAAAAAGAAGAAACTCGGCTATAATCGCGTTAGCATTGTCAACGCCAGTAAAGAAGAAGGACATTTCAATGCAATTAGCCCCTTTACATTCAGCCAATCATATTGGTATTGAAGATTTTTTGCGATCATTATTTAAAAAGTCCTGTCAATTCAATAATTTACGCAATACTCAAGAACCTGTTTCCAAAGATACAATCTGAATTTCATTAAGATAATTTACATACTGTCCGCTATGCAAATACGTTATAAGGCCAACCTTCTTTATTTTTGGTATATGGGGCTAAGGAAAGTTTTGACTCCTTTGAGGCCTTTTGGCTAAAATGGATTAAATAGGGTCAATGTAATACTCTAAATTTGGTTAAAAGTGCTTAAGTAATTACTGAGATATAGAATTTAACCTAAAAGTGATTCGTTTTTAACTTAAACACTTTGCTCGTCCACTTGTAATGATTTATATACTTATTTGGTAGGTCGTGAATTCTTTGTGGGCATATCCAACTATACAAACGAAGATGGCGCAAAATCTGTTGCAGTTGCTTTTCCCGAATATCCTGTAACGCCAATCAAGGTATGCAGCAATGTTGAAAGCTATTTGTTTAAAATCTGCACCTAATAATTATTAGCAGTAATTGTAATTCGATTTTGGTTTATCTAATCCTCAGGTTAGTGGGAATAAACGTCTTAAGTATTATGTTGCAATGGCTGGTCCAGATGTATTATCTGTAAGTACAAGTATCTACTGCCAGGAAATTGTTAAACGGATGGAACGAGAAGCAAGTTTTAAGTATCAAAAAATTACTCTGCCTGAGGAATATGCTGCCAATATGATATATGTTAACGGCTTTCTTATACATCGATCGCCCGAGGAAATTCCTGCTTCTTATAAGGTAGAACTAAACATATTTACATAATTCAACTATACATATACATATATTTTATACATAAATTGCAGGTTATTAAAGAAAAAATTGACACACCAAGCCGAAATATAAATATTAGCGAATTTGGACAATTCTCAAGTGGTCTAACTTCGGCTTGCCTGTTATTGCGTCGATGGAAATCAATAAGAAATATTTAAATAATACTACAGTTACGCTCGAATTGTGGTTAATAATCAGTAGAAGTAATTATTTCCGCCAATAGTTGTTTAATTAAATATACATATATAACTGTGACAAGCCTATTCAATTTAAATTATTTAAATATATGCTTACAATGTTATATTATTATCTAGTTCAAATATATATACACATATAAAAATATATTGTATATATTACAAAAAATTGTTATAAAATATAAATTAATATTTCTAATATAAGAAAAATTCCATTTTAAAACAACACATTTCATTAAAGTCACCAGCAAAAAGCAAAGGGAAGGTATAAGGTTGGTTCGAGTTGTTCAATAATTACTGCAGCTCTGTTACTTCTTTCATTGTGTGCACTCATATGAATGTTGGTACCGATATTAGCTATTATTAATCTATTTTTAACAGTCTGTTGTAGTAGTATAGAACTTCAACTTATGTATGGTCTTTGAACATTGAAGATAGCTCAATTTTAGCTCTGACCATTCCTCAATCAAATTGGTATGAAAATCCAATAACCACGTTATTGAATAAACACACTGCTTTGTGCAACTTTTAAACCATACTCAAGCTCAAAATGCTGAGTAGAAGAGCACATTGGATTTTCATGGCAATCTAATAGGGAAATAAAAAAAAAACCAGAATATATTAGAGAAGAAGAATAAGAAGAAACGTTAAGTTCGGTTGCACCGAAGCTATAATACCCTTCACAAATAAAAAGTTTTCCACACAAGAGTTTGACCTTGATCATTCGACTTGTATGGAAGATATCGGTGGTTCCGACAAATGAGAAGTTTCTTGTAGAGAAAAGGATGTTTGCAAAATTTCGGCTCTGTTCAGCTCATCATATTTTATTGGGTCTCCCACGTTTCCTTCTGGGTGTCAGCTTATAAAAATGAAACAGTTGAAAATAATTCATTCAATACTTATCTGCCTAAACTCAAGGCTGCTAAAATTATTAGCAATTCGCTCTGGAAAGCAGCAAGAAATATGACTAACAAAATAAAACATGTCGCACCAATAAAGATAAACGACTCTACTACATATGTATATATGCAAAAACAATTAAACAAATGAATGAAATGAAATTGTATTCGCAAATCATTTAAGGAATTGAACAATGGTGTGATCCACACGTCAGAACTCCTCCTATGACTATCAAGGAAATTAAAAATATTATTGAGAAAACGAAGCTCCGAAAATCCTAAAGACTGTTTTTGCCTATGGGACTGCCCAAGTTAAACAAGGTTCTCAAAAGCTTGGTTTGTGCTTCTTGGTAAGCTATTATCAAATTATTTAAAATTGCAAGTTCTCTTGAATTGAGGTTTAGACCCCTATTGCGCTTTGAAATTCGACATTTTCTTATGCACAGCACATCAGCTTTGACCCCAACATTTTTGTCATCCTAATATAATAATAATTATTCACCATTTTATGAACAATAACTAAATTAAATTTTTTTGATTTTTCGTTCACAATTTTTCAGCTGTTTAATTATCTGTCAAATTTTTATTTTTTATTCGAATACCATCGAACTTTGATACTCTTGCAACTGGCTAGAATTAAAGCCAGGGAAATTATTTAAGGAGTAAAAAGTCAACCAGAGGATGGGAATGTAAGCAATTTTATATGTACATACATATGTATGTATACTCTATATACTCGTAACTCATACATTGGGCGACAAATTCGGCATAAGATTTGTTAGAAAAACGAAAATCGTTATGTGCAGTAAATGGGAGTATCGAACCGATATTACCCATTAACTATCATCATTAAAGTACCTCACATACAATCACCAATCATGTGGAGCAGAGTCAGCCGGATGTTCGAAAATCCTAGGTCAAGTTTTCGCTCAAATTTGTCCATTTTAGGCACAAAGATACGCTCATGATTAAAACACGCTCTCGCAATTTCAGTAAGATAAATGAAATATTGACTGATATATCCAGCATAAAGTCACCTTGAAGTTCTTTATATTAGGTATATGGGGGCTCAGGGAAATATTGGCCCAATTTTCGACATACAGACACCGATATTTTCGGTCGAAAGTCAACTATAGACACTGGGGTCCTATCGGTACCTATTTTTGGTCAAAAGGTGCCATACTTTAAGGGAATTATTACTGCAAAGTTTTATTCCGTTATATTAATTACTTCTTGATTTGAAGTGAAAAAATCAAATGGAATTTTAAATTGAGTTATATGGAAAGTAGGCGTGGTTGTAGTCCGATTTTGCCTATTTTCACACCGTAACATAGGAATATTAGAAAATGATACGTACTAAATTTAGTCGAAATTGGTTGGTCGGGTTCCGAGATATGGGATTTCACCAAAAAGTGCGTGGTGCAATGCCCATTGTCCAATTTTCACACCGGTTCTCATAAGACCTTCTCATATCATCTCGGAGAAAAAATTTAATATTTCTGGCGTTATGGATGTTTGTATTGCGCTTTTAGTAGTTTTGAAGTGTATTGTGATATGGTGAGTGAGCGGGGGTATCTTCCAATTTCATTCAATTTCACACTGTCGGTAGGGGTTCTTGAAATATTCGAGCTTAGCAAGTTTGGTTGTTGTGGCTTTAGTGGCTTAGGAGATATGTACATTAAACATAGTAGAGGGCTTGGCCACGCCCACTTTTCCGAAATTTTTTACCCACAGGTGCCCCTTGGCACTGCGTTCCTCTGTGCCAAATTATAATTTTATATCTCCATTTAGCGCTTAGTTATGGCACTTTATAAGTTTTCGGCTGATGGCGATTGTATGTCTCTGACGTGTTTGTTTTTTGATTTATTACGATTTTAGTAGTAGTTAGATTTGTGGGCGTGGCAGTGGTCCAATTACGCTTATCTACGAACTCGAAATACATCTGTACATGCGTTGCTTCGAGTATGTGAAATGTTGAAATAGTCGGCGCTTCTTACCTGTTTGATATTCTTTTCAATTTAGAAAGAATTAAAGGTTGAAACTATTATTTTATGTAAACTGTTTTTTATTCAATGAAACTAATTGTACAGGTAAATATAACTATATCTATTATACTACGATTTTAATGTTTTACTCGTAGTACTCTTGCTCGATGATGTTACTATAATTTTACAAATCTTCTGTTCTCTGGATTTCTTATTCTAAATTTAAGCAAACGCAGTTGCTCTTATGCTGTTGTCTAAAATTAAAATTAAATTAAAATACCGCTACATACTCGTATAATGGTTTGCTTAATCATGAGGTGTTACATGTACATAGATTTGTAAATATTATTTTGCAAACACACTCATGTACATAAGAACATAAATTGAATGTACTAAAAAGCAAACTAATGTCTAAATTTGTATATGTGTGAAATCTGAATAAAAAAGCATCTTGAATATACAAGTATGTGTGTGATTGTGGCTATTAAGTAATCGTGAAATAAAATATTTATATGTTTGCGTATAACTAATCGCACTCAATCCTCTTATTTGTTTCTCATCTCTCCATACATTTATGCACTGTCTTTTAATTGCTATTCTATTTATTTTTTCTACGTACATATATTTTGAAAATTTATGTGTTTTACCAATATCTTGAATTATATTCAGAACAATTTGGTTTGCGCTGTATAACAGCAATATGTCAATATACAGTTAACTATGTAAGTAAATCAGTTGCATTGAGCATAAATTGTATACCCATTTTTATTATGTAATTTTTCATTGTTCAACTGAAGATTACGAGATGAACATTTCACTTTTTGTACAAGAATTTTGTAACAATTAACCGTATAGTAAGAAGATTGAGTGCATTGAATAAAATACATAAATATTTATCAATTAACAAGCAATAAAAGAGTATCTGTTTCGATGCTTAGATAAATGTTATATGAAAAATTCAATCAAACAATAATTAAATTGTTTGCATAATAATGAAATTCGGTATTGTATATTATGTCCGTTATATATATGTATGTATAAACTAATAAAGCCGATTGTGAAAATTAAATTTCCTATTCTAAATGTACGCACGGAAATGGTTATGAAACTAATAAAATGCCTATGGTTTTTGATTTCTTTTCTCATATTTATGTAATATATTCTTATCCTTTAAAAGTTTTGTTTTCGTAAAATCCTAATTTTTAGCAAATATAGGCACCCTAAATATTAAAGCTTTTGCAAAACACTTTTACCTAATACAGAGTAACAATATTTGTTTACTTAATTTTATTTTATTTAGTTTATTTTCAACATTTAGCTTTTCTTTAATTACGTTTTAGTTTATCTAACCATTTTTAACAATCTTTGTTTAGTTTCTTCGTTTAATTTGCAGAATTATATAGGTTTCTCTCTTCAAGTCCTTTCGTGTATATCTTAATAAATTTTTTTCTACTTCATTATGGTTTGCTTTTTGCTAAGTTCTATATAATGAGTTATGTTATACTATATACTAATATAAATTGTTAGCTGGTATTTAAATAAAAATTACAAACCGTTAATCAGAAATTGGGGATCCGTTAATCAGAAATGGGGGATCCGTTATTTTACAGTTTTTTTTTGCTTAAAGATTTATTTGTCCTTCATTAAACATATAAGTATGTATATTGAAAACAGAATTTTGTGTTGTTTTCGTTTTCGGATATTTATGGTCTCAGACTTCGTGAAGACATACTCCACTTTGCAAAGTTGATTACCATGCTGAATGTTTAATGATTGCAACTAAATACTCTATCTTTAAAATCAGTTAAATTTTGTGGGATATTTAAGAGGTTATATAACAACTCAAATTTAGCGGTTATGTTAAGTTATCACAAATATTAATGAATCCAAGTAGAGTTTGGCTCAAAATTTCTCTAAATTGTTCAAAAAAGCATAAATACAATTTCACTGAATTCGAGTTAAAAATACGCAACAAGATCGAAAACACTTTTCTTTCTAATTTGAAACACTAATCACGGCACATACCGTAGTTAATGGTAAAATATACATAATAAGAAACTACTATTTAAGACGATTATTTATCGAGTTTTTTATCATTGCATTAAATATTGAAATTATGAATTATTTACCCAATATGGACAAATGTAGTTTAGGTTTTTGTAACTGGAAAAGCATTACAAGTAATATTCATATATCAATGTTCAAGTCTCGTATATAGTTTTTAAACTATTGCAAATGGTAACTAGTAATATCTTTGAAGAGAAATCGTTTTATACATAGTACATATGAAAACATAGGGAGCACTGCTGCTTCTGTGTTCACCAATTTAAGTACAGCACAATTAAATAATTGTAAAACTTAGTTTCTATGTTCATGATGTAAATTCAGAAAATTATACAAAATATCTATGTATAATTCGAAAACAATGTGCGTTTTGAGAGTTATGAGTTAAGTGCGTGGGAATCATCGCCGACACAAAGTATAGGTTTATAGTGAATGCGCTGAAATTTTGAAGATAATTACAATTTTACTGTTTTCGAACAAAAATTTACGCATTTTAATATTGTTTTTAATTTATTATTTTTAGATCAGTTTAAGTAGTGTTAAGATTTAAGTATACTTTTGAATAAAGTGCAAACTAAATGCTTTTAATAAGTGTATTTAATTAATTACATTGAAAATCTTAAGGATTTCTATAAAAGTTTTTACAATAAGATGTAGTAAATTCGACTCTTGATTTTTTTCTGAATATATGACCGAGTACGGGGTTTGACTATTTGTTAAACATGTTTTTAGGTATTCAACATTTTTGAAACCCAGACATTAGTGCTCATAAGAGTTTAAAGCTGGTATTGAGTATTCTTTTACGTTAATGGTTGATAAAGCTTTTTTAGCCACAGTCTTGATTAATTAAATTTAATTGTGAATTACTTGTATATGCACTTCTATGATGGGTTGTTTGCATTTTCACGGGTTGTAATTGTATTTATATGCAGTACAATTGCGGTCGAATTTTTTTTCAAATGGAAATTATGTAAGAAAAACTTTTATCATACCTATGCTTTCAATATTGATTGAATATATAGTATGTAGATATTTTTTGATGAAAGTTTAAAAACACAGAGTAATTTTAATACATATAAAATACAAATGTATACACGTGCTTACACCACGATGATTTTTTTTTGGCAAAATGAGTGTGAAGTATGAAAATGGTATTAATCAATGCAGATAAATATTAATTAATAAAAAAAATTATATAATTTTTAAAGAACTGTTGCAACAATAATTAAGTAATTTACATTAATTTAATAATTGCATACATAACTAACATTTACACCTCTGCTAGATGTTTTTCCAAATTGAACTCAAGACAAGTTAAATTGGTTGTTTGAGGATATAAGACACATAAGATGCAGATAACGGCAATCATGTTAGATTTGCGCTACGATCGTTCAATAGTTGTGCTCCAAAAAGAATTTATGATTGATCGATATTTTGAAGATTGTGACATTTTTTAATTTTTTGTGGCGCGCTTAGTGGCAGCATTATTGATTGATTTAAATGAAACGTGTGATGTGACCAAAAATTATTGAAACATTTAAAACGGTGACATATCCTTTAAATATATTTAAATTTATACGTTTTTTGAGGCTATTTGAGGGTCAGCTGAATGTCATAAGCACAAGCAATAAATGAATGAATTTAAAAATGATATATACCCTTTGATTTCAGTGGTTCAAGTATGTGTGTGTACATACATATGTGTAAAATGTCAAAAATATCAACTTGTATGGCTATCAATAGAGTTGGATTGAATGTACTATATCTAACCTACGAGTTATGCAAGGCGACTAGGCTATAGTTGCTGATCTATAACAATATTTTTTATTGCATATGGTTATTGAACTAGTGTACTTCATAAAATGAACATTAAATCGCTTTCTATTTTCGGGAACCACTTTTTATAGTATTTGTTAGAAATCATTAATCTTATGCAAGAAATACTTAAATGATACAGAAAGAAATGGAAAACAATGATTTTCAATGAAATTTAGATATATTTGTTTAACAGGTTTGAACATTTTTCGACATTAAATATCTAAAGAACGTGTTTTCTTACTTCACTGATTTGTTTGTACACATTTATTTCACATTATATTATTATTATGGTTTTGTTATCAAATTTGATTGTTATTTACTAAAATAGATTGCAAATAAAATGTATTTAACAAAAAAAAAATTATATAAGCAAAAATAGCTTCAATTCAATATTTAACTTTTTGTTCAATTCTATTTATTCACACAATGACAAAACGGTTGCACGCTGACAAATAACCAGTGTTGCAATACTAATATATGTGGCAAACGAAGAAAACTAAAATAAAAGGATAGATGATGAACAATAAAAATTTCTTCAGATTTCTCTTCTCTTGAGAATAAACCGGGTTTAAACCAAACAGGGTTATTTTTATGAAGCTGCCAACGCAAAAAGGAGTTATACGGAAAGAAACTGACTACACACCCGTGTTGAACGGACTAAGGTTATTTTTTGAAGCGTGGATGAAGACCACCGAAGACCGCCGAAAAACTAAAAATTTACTCATTTCCTGCCATTTTGGTATAATATAATTATATCTTTCAGTTCATTTACAAAAGTTGTAAATAAGGTTATACCAGCTATAATCAGTTTGCAACCGGTTTGTTATTGAACAATAAGTTAAATATTGAGTAAAAGATATTTTGCAATTTATAACGGAAAATAAATATCTACAATCGAATTAGTGAAGTGCTAGTGGAAATAATAGCGAAAAATATAAAATATATTTAAAATCGAATAATTACAAACTTCAAATAGTTGAAATTTTCAACTTTAAATGTAAATATCTCGAAAACTATAAGTTTTCCAGCCTTATATCTATTCTTGAACTGTCCGCCCACACCCCTTTTTAACTCCTGATCAGTATTTAACAAAAAAAAATTATGAATTGGAAACATTCCAAAACATGCAAAGTACTGTAGGAAACTGGTCTTGAACAGTTTGAGCAGTCATGAGTAGCTGACTGAATTTGACATTCCTGCAAACTATAACAAAGGTAAGGGGTGAAACATGATACACCAAAAGTGGTAAATGGCTACTCATATACTAACTATGCTCGCGCCAGTCGCCATACATAATAGCATGAGGAGAATTTTCTATTGTAAATTGATTAGTTAAAATAAGAATTGTGATTGGTTTCAGTAAGCAGCGTAATTTGGATTTTCGTTAATTAAAGTTCATACTTCTTTGTTTATCTAAATGTTTTGCTATTACTTATATAAGTCTTTTTTCCTTTTCCTTAAAAAGGTAAAACTGTATTTAAATATTTTGTCTACAAAATCACACGAATAAAATTGTACAGAACTCACTCACACTATCATTATAACAAACATTCATTTTATTTAGGTCTTACATACTATACAATAAATATTTTTTACTAAGAACTACATACAAATGTTGAGAATTTTTTTATTTGGGAACAGAATTGCAAGCCGGTGTCCAACCTGTCAATCCACATTTTCTGTATTAATGGAACCGAAATAAAACAGTTATAAAATTTAAAATTTTAATTTTGTAAACATGTCACACTAATTACTAATCGTATATACAAATTGGTACGTCTGTCCTTCAAATGCTGTTTGAGACTCAATAATTATAATGTAAGCATGGGTATGCATAGGCTATGTAATTTTTTATATTTTCGAATTCGGTAATTTCTTGACTGATAGCGGGCTATTTTTCGTCTTCCCTCTTGTGTTACAAAATAATTAAAACAATACACTTTAACCATTTGCATAAATAGACCAATTAATTGTTAAATTTCAGGTGATGATAATTATTCAGCGCTTTAATTCACTTGTAGTTGTATTTAAAATGTACATCTGTACAAGAGTGTTGAATATAATGGGTTTTAAGTCGACCATTGCTTACTGAAGTTGATCATAATAATATATTGAATTTTTTTATTGAGATCTCCTGTAATAACTATACATACATATGTAAGTTCATGGGAATAATCAGTGAAGTTGTTTAAGTGGAAGTTGGAAAACATTCGACGAAAACCAATTTGCGTGCGATAAACAAAACGAACGTTAAAAGAATTAGAATTAGTCTACTAATTGCGCGATGTTGTATATATATCCTTTGTTGTACTTATAAATAAACCATAATTGCTTCAGGTCTCTGTACTTTTGACTTTTAACGAAAAAATATTACAAAGCCTGGACTTGAACGGTTCAAATTTTGGTTTTTAACTTTACTCAGTTAAGTTTCTGTATCAATTTAGTGATTTTGTTGTGTGTGTTTAATATAAATCTGATTATCATCATCTACATGCTGAATTATATTTTTACCTTTTTTTAAATAACTTTGTGGAACCCTTGGCTTGGTATAGAAGCAAAGCAATTGTTTTCGAGATATTGAGTTATAAGTGAAAAAGTCATTTCTGAATTTTTCGTTCAGTTTTTCTCCAAAATCGAAATATTTGCTTCGAAGTACGAAATAAGTTTTCCTCTCCTCACAATGTTCATCATAATCATAGACCTCAACCAAATTTCCTTTGGCGATTTTAAGCCAACAACATAGTACATACTTGTATATCTGTTTTCATGGTGTCAATTGTTTCCCCTTGAAGCGGGCGCCCATTTCAGCCCCGATTATGCGAAAATGTTCTCCCTGCTCATCAGATTCGCTTAAGAACTGCTTTTCTAACAAATCGAGGGGGACATGCTGTAAATGAACCTCGCTTTCGAAAAGGCTTCTAACAGAATATTTACATATTTACCATAATTAACATGAAAGTGTTTGTCAATCACATTCATGATAATTGTCTTTAACGCACACCAAACAATTCCAGTATTAGCAAAGTCTTCACCATCTTACACTTGGACCTTATACTAAATAATATACGCACAATACAAATACAAGAAAAATCACAACCTTTACAACAACAATATCGAATTTCTTAAATTTTTTCAAATTAATTAAATTAATTTTTTAAATTTTTTCAAAATCTGACTTTGGTCACTTATAGCATCTGCCATATACACAAGCCTGACAGACAAATGTTTTACCTCTTTGAAATAAGCAGAAATTTGTAGTAACTTATACTTGTATGCCATAATTAATAATTATGTTTGAAATAAGCTTAATCTCATACTGCGAAGGCAAATATTTAAATGTTGGAGAATACTTTTTCAATTCTGACTCAATTCGTTTGGTCAAATACCAAAAAAAAAAGGTTTTTGCCGTATAGTGCAATTAATAATACTCATTATATTATATTGATCTTTTTAAAATTTTGTAAATGAAAATACGTATCTTTTTGATAAATTTTCGTTGATGTCTTTTACTCAATTAGTACGCTTATGTAACATGTACCATACATATATCTCCAGATTTTAATATCAGTGTAAGATGTTACTGTGATTGTGCTCTGTTCGCAAGAATCCACTTTTGTCGAATAATTAAGAGGTTTCGGGGTGCACATACCATATACCTGTATATTTCGCATGTAAAACAGAACCATGGTGGAATCATAAGCAAGTGTACCACTATCAATTCAGCAGGTAATATTTTTGGGGAAAGTTTTTCAGCAACAAAAACATTCTAGTAATATTATCAAGATTATTATTGAAAGTATTTTAAAAATAGTTTGAGTAAAATAAATTTCGTTTCAATTCAAAAAATGTATGTATATGCAATATGTTTTTTGCGTCCAAAGTACATGAATTAACAAGTAGCTTTCTTTTTACAGTAACCTCTTCGATATATGTAGCTTTCTCTTGAAGTTCAGAAGAACACATCAGAATATGTATAAAATGGACAACTAATTTTTTGTTCAATAAACGATTTAAATAAGTTGTAAATTAACTTAATATATATATATGTACATATATTTTAAAGCGGTTTGTTTAACAGGAGCCAAAAAATGTTCTACGGATCATTCTGAACAACTTTTCCTACGAGACTATGGGTCTAAATGCAGTTTCGAGTCAGAGATTTTTGCGGCGAAGTTTTTTAGGGATCATGCAAATTGGTTCATCAGTTTTTAAGATATTCGGATAGGTCCGATCGCACAACTATAACATATGTGACCTGGTCTACGAAAAGGGGGCTAACGTGAGAAAACTAGTTTTCTGGGAAACGCTGTTAAAAATAATCGTCAGTTTCTCGTTATCTCATTAATTGTTCTCCTTTTTTTTTGACACCTAAGCCCCCTTTTCGTAGACCAGGTCACATATACATATCTTCCATAGAACCTACATATTATTCAGATTTTTTAAACTTCGCTTCAAAAGTCGCTACCTCGAAACCGGTTTTAGGAACAAAGTTGTTCAAAATGATTCGTAGAACATTTACAGATTTAATATACTTGTACATATGTACAACATATAAGTTAAAGGAAAGGGAATTCGAACAGTGGAGATGAAAATATTGAGGCAAGTTCAATCAAAATTTAAACAAGATTTTGGATGTATGGTATTTCTACCATGCGCTGGAAGCTTTAACAATATGCTTAACTTTTGTAGATTGAATTGTAGATGTAGAAATCTCATTTCGCATTTTCTTTGCAGCGTTTCTTTAATTTATGAATATGTACAAGTATATAGTATATAAAAACACATAATTACGGTTGAATTATCCATATACATATATATATGGGAAAAACATAAGTTTATGTATGTACGTTCCATGTTTCTAAGATTACTTTTGTTGACCGATCATTATAAATTAAAAATTATCTAAATACTCGGTATGTTAACGCAATGTTAGATGTGTATATACATGTATGAATAGAACTAGGTGATATCTTAAATTATTAGGCCGCTTTCATTTCGAAGAAGCCTTAAAGTAGTCCGTTTTCGAAATGAAATCGTTAGAATTAGTACTATTACCACTATTTATAAAGCTATAGCTATTATATAGACGTTGTCTCTTCCTGGTAAATTTATTGGTAGCCATCGTCGCGGCTATTGTGCATACGGTTGGTGATGCTGAGTGTGCTTCTTGTAGTTGTGTTGTCGTTGATGAACTATCCGGCGAATCTTGTATGGTTGTTTCGGCGTCTTCGGAAATTGTAGTCTCCATGATGAAATGTAAAGCATTGGGAACTCTTCGGCCGACATTTGATGATAAATCGGAATTGCATTTGACCCCAGCAATAATATTTTCGGGTTTTGCAATATTTAACTTGGGTGACGTTAGAGATAGTGGTATCGTAATGGTAGGCATTTCGATGTTTGTGACGGGCATGGAGCACTCAATTTCTTCTATTCAGCTGCCATATTTATTGGAAGATGCGTAGCTATTAACTGCGGCAGATCCATTCGATGGCATGTGAGTATCAGGCACTAAATGTGGAGTTCTACTAGATACAGGTGGCAAAATAGGACTGGTTGGCCAATGGTATGTTGCAGCAACATTATTGGATGAGGGAACACTTCTATGCAAAAAGCAAGCAGTTTGATCACGGTTAATAACATTAAATATACTGATTTATTTAAAAAAATGATCAAAAGTTTTTTGGTTTTAAGTATGAGTTTTGCAGGGCAGATATCTGTAATAACAGTTACTCTAAATTGATTTATCAAACTATGTACAATATTTTAAATAAGATCTAGCAAAGTACTTGAATTAGAAAATCGTGTTCGCTAAACTGTAACTAATAATGTACATTATCCTGATTCTCATTCTTTAGAAACGAGTTTGATTGCATTATAATATTATTTAGTATAGTTTTTGAAAAGGTATGTCATTCAGTTTGCCATTTGGGCTTGTATTTAAAACTGGTGGTTTACTTTTGAATCATCCTGTAACACAGGCTATATAACAGACAATAGACTTTCTTTTTTGTAAGAGTAAATTCATACCGCGTTGGAAAATTTCTAGAGAGATCACAAGGGCTTAGGGCTGTTATGATTGGTTTGACCAACCATTCAGGCATGGATAAAAATCACTTCTAAGGTGTTAATTGGTCACAATTGATCACTCTTCATTGTCTAGAATATTAAATATTAAACTTAAATTTCACCAATTCACATGGAACAAGAGCCAATGCGAGAATTTCGGTTCGAGCACTGCATTTCTTCAAGTATTTTTCTGCATGAAAGTGTAAAATTTTGTGGAAGTGGATAGGGAGGAAACCGAAAACTTAAGTGCAAGGAGAAGTATTTGCACATACATGAGAAACAGATAAATTCTACACAAACCTTGAGTGGGGAAATAACATCGGAGATGCGTTGAACAGGGACTGTGGTGACGCCTGCACTGAAGTAGCTGCTGCATCTGGATGTAGAAAGTTCTTGCGTTGTTCTATCCTTTCTTGATGTTGAGTTAGACAACGAGATATTACGTCAGGTAAGCTCTCTAAATGTTCCTACAAGGACAAATTACAAATGTTTATATATTACATAATTATACACTACACATACATACATATGTATGTATGTATGAAGTTGGTTCTGATAATTTTTAATATACCTGCAATGACTGCAATTTGTCCTCTAAATTTGTGAGTCGCTCTTCAATAGAATCTTGACGACTCGACATGTCCGAAATGATCTCGTAGACCGTGTTTTGAGTCTAAAATATTGTTAAAGTATTTAATTAGCATATGTTTGCAAAAAAAATTATAATTGGAAGTGTAAGTTAACACAATTCGACAAAATGCATGACGGAATATTTATCGCTACCCACTAAAAGAATGCTAAATTGCAATTAGAGCAATTTAAACACGCCACTAACAGTTTGGGTCGTTTCTGACGCCTTGCGCTGCCGTCGTCGAGACGTCAGAATATTACATTGGTAATATCAAGTATAGAATAAAGCTTCTCTTTTAATTCGGCTATTAATTGAGCAGGAACATTAATTGTAAATAAAATAAAATTTATAATAATTAAAAGTTAGTTGACTTGTATAATCGTCTGTCCGTTTACTTTTAAGGTTATAGTGATGGAATATTGGGCGTTATAGAGGTATTAGAGCGTATTAGAACTGAGCTTTCACGATAAATCGTTATTAGCACCAATATAACTAATTGGGCATCATCCAGCAGTTTCTTCTAAACATTTGTGCCAAAGAATATGAATTAGTCCGTTTATTAAGAGCTATAACATCCGCGGAACCCACGAAGGTAATGTACAATGTAATTGGGATATAACTCATTTGAAGTGAATAAACGTTATGTTTTTAATAATAAATTGCTTTTAATCCCAGCTTCATTTTTATTTTAGCCATTTCATTCAATATCCCCCATGGTGTAGGTACTACAATAAGTGCGGATTATAGTACTCTAAATAGCCGATTCTAGTATTTCTAACAGTTAAAATCTAAAATCTCATCGTAGTAAAACGTGCTAAAGCAATTAATTACGAACGTAGAGTATTATCAGCTGACTGTCTCCGGATCGAACAACCACCAACCAGATCGATCATGTTATAATAGGCGGAAGACACGTCTCCAGTGTTTTAGACGTGAGTACGTTCCGACGTCCTAACATCGACTCGGACCACTATTTTGTTGCAGCCAAGATACGCAACCGCCTCTGTGCAGCAAAAACGCACGTCAACAAACACAAGGAAGTTTCGACGTCGAGGAGCTGCAATCACAACGATTTTTTACTCGACTTGCACTCCTGCTCTCTAAGAGCACTCATAAACAAGGGAACTGTGGGACGGCTTTTCAAGCTCCTTACGTATAGCTGCAACCGAAACCATAGGTTTTCGGAAAATGCAAAAGAACAGCTGGTACGACGATGAGTGCCATGACGCAGCGGAGAGAAAACAGACTGCCTACCTCGCAACGTTACGATCGACCACAACACGTGCGGGATGAAATGCGTGACTATGAAGAGCTTAACAAGCTGGACGACAGGGGTAATGCTCGAAAATTCTATGAAAACATGCGGCGATAAACAGAAGGTTTCAAGACCGAGACATACGCTTGGGGAACCCGCAGAGGTGACCTAGTAAACGATGCCAAAAGCATACGAAAATTATGGAGGGAACACTTTTACAGCCTGCTGAATAACAGTGAAAGCATAACGCCTGGAGAAGGCGAACTCGATTCCCCAATCGATGATGATAGAGCAGATGTTCCATTGCCCGACCATGAAGAAGTTCGAATGGCAATTAATTGGTATCCCCGCAAAACTAATACGGCTGTGTAAGCTGACGTTGAGCAATACCAAAAGGTCCATCAGGATCGGGAAAGACTTCTCCGACCCATCAAACAAACAGTCGTCGCACTCACGACTTGGCTCTCATGTCACTGTTGACAGTCATAACTTCGAAGTCGTAGATAATTTCATCTATCTTGGAACCAGTATCAACACCACCAACAATATCAGCCTGGAAATCCAACGCAAAATAGCTCTTGCCAACAGGTGCTACTTCGGACTGAGTAGGCAATTGAGAAGTAAAGTGCTCTCTCGACCAAGGAAGGAGGCATGGACAATGACAACATCTGATGAGTCAAAGTTATGAGTTTTCGAGAGAAGGGTTCTGCGAAAGATTTATTGTCCTTCACCCGTTGGCCACGGTGAATATCGCATTCGATGGAACGATAAGCTGTATGAGATATACGACGACATTGACATAGTTCAGCGAATTAAAATACAGCTATACCTATTCTATATTTATCTATTCAGAGATAAAAGTATTTTTACCACCTATTTTGACAGAATTTTGATTTATAGTTATTACCATCAAAAATGAATTGAACGAATATTTAGTATATGCAAATGCATCGCATAGGAGACGCTGTCACTACCTTATTATCCAGGAAAAAAAGGGGAGGGGCGTGGTTGAGTTTTTAAGAGTTAAAAACAGGTCTTATAAAAAGAGTTAGATGGCAATGGAAAAGGTCTATGACTTTTGTATGCATGTGAAAAACCATAACCTCAAAAGATATGTCCAAAAATTTCATTTTATTTGGTATGATTGAACCTTCTTATGTCCTAAACATTCTGTTTTTTTTATACTCTCGCAACAATGTTGCTAAGGATAGTATTATAGTTTTGTTCACATAACGGTTGTTTGTAAGTCCTAAAACTAAAAGAGTCAGATATAGGGTTATATATACCAAAGTGATCAGGGTGACGAGTAGAGTCGAAATCCGGATGTCTGTCTGTCCGTCCGTCCGTCCGTGCAAGCTGTAACTTGAGTAAAAATTGAGATATCATGATGAAACTTGGTACACGTATTCCTTAGCTCCATAAGAGAAGCTATTAAAGTGAAATTTGGCACAAGGGTTCGCATTAGGGAGGGGCATATTTGGACGTAATTTTTTTGGAAAAGTGGGCGTGGCCCCGCCCCCTACTAAGTTTTTTGTACGTATCTCGGAAACTACTATAGCTATGTCAACCAAACTCTACAGAGTTGTTTTCTTCAGGCATTTCCATGTACAGTTCAAAAATGGAAGAAATCGGATAATAACCACGCCCACCTCCCATACAAAGGTTATGTTGAAAATCACTAAAAGTGCGTTAACCGACTAACAAAAAACGTCAGAAACACTAAATTTTACGGAAGAAATTGCAGAAGGAAGCTTCACCCAGGTTTTTTTAAAAAAATTGAAAATGGGCGTGGCGCCGCCCACTTATGGACCAAGAACCATATCTCCGGAGCTTCTAGACCGATTTCAATGAAATTCGGTATATAATATTTTCTTAACACCCTGATGACATGTACGAAATATAGGTGAAATCGGTTCACAACCACGCCTTCTTCCAATATAACGCTATTTTGAATTCCATCTGAAGGCATCAGATCTGTATAATATATAGTACATTAGGAACCAATGATGAGCGGAATAAAACTTTACAAAAATACGGTATTTGAAAAATATGTAAATGACGTATAATGAAATCTCGATTATCACTTTATCATGCGAGAGTATAAAATGTTCGGTGACACCCGAACTTTGCCCTTCCTTACTTGTTTTAATTTAAAATGTGAGTAGACCTTATGACTACTGAAATATCATCTTGACGAAGCTGTTTTTAACTTTTCATTGGGGGGCGTTTTTTACGTGGCGGGTCCCAAACCTGCATACATTTTTATAGTATTTCTGGTTATTGAGCACATAACAGCCTAAAAAAAAGGATATTTTTGGGAATAAAAAACACACTCCATAAATTGTTTCAACATTTTACCGCAGTTCCTATCTTTACAATTATAAAGAAACCAATTGTCGCTGTGATCAGGGATAATAACAACTAAGAACAAATTGATTAAAAGCCAAAAATTCCAAAGAAAAATGGAGTCACATCTATAGAGAACGCGATGCATTGTTATACATTCACTAAAACTGATCTTTGCACAGGATATCAAAGAAGAAGATGACGAAGTTGCTGACGAAGACACAGAAGAGTCGAGTTAATCCCTGTGTAAGACGACATTAGAAAAACCCACGCGTTCATCAGGTCAGTCAGTCCACAATAATGAATTTACTGCATTCCATTAAATTAGCTTATAAAAACGTTTCACATCGTTAACATTCCAATTGTTTTCTGGACTTAAATAATTCTTGCTGACGCTTATGGACGGACAGACATACTATGCCAATTTTGTGTCTATTTAGATTCGATTGTTGAAGTTATGGTAGTATAGAAAGAAAACTAAGTACACCTGCATTAAAAAATAACTAAATATGTAGCCTTACTTCGTTTAAAGATAGTTACATATGTACACATATCTATGAGCAATGCAAATGTAACCTCTATGCCAATATTTGAAAATTGAAATTTTTGATTATATGTATATACCATATATTATTGTAAGTGGATCATAATTTAATGTTTAATGTAATGAATACCAAGTATAATATATTTCATCCCTTACCTTCGCCATGTCTGTTATTGTATTGGCATTATCCATTAGTTTTCGTTGATCCATTTTAACCTTTCGTAACCTGTTTGACATCAGAAAAATCGAAAAATTCATTAGACGAAACAATTGTCTACTTGCTTAGGTAATATACGATTAATATAAATTTAAATTTATTGCAGTTGAATTTGGTGTCGAAAAAACTTTGCTTTGTTAAAATCCTTTGTGGAACTATTTTTTTCCTTTCTTTATATAAATAAAAATGAAAATGAGGCGCTATAAGTCCATGAAACATTGGGACAGCAATAATCGTATTATGTGCGTATTTATTTCCAGTGATTTAATAAAAAAATATTAATCATTAATAATGCAGTGGTTCATTTATAATTCTGCATGTTTTCATATTTAACGAAACATTTTTATTTTATTTCGTCATAAATATTTCGCGTAAATAATCATTACGTAATTTCGTAGAAGAATTATGTCTTCGGAAAGAGTCTCCTTTCACTACTAAAAAGGGCCGGAATGACAATTAAAAAATCAGCAGAACCGCACATTGTAACGAACATAGAGTGTTCAATTTTTTTTTTTCGCTTCAACACTTTGTACATAAAAAATTAACATATGATTAAAATTTATTAATAATGTGTTTCCAAGTCAACCTAAGACAGTGCCAGTGCCAGGGCCAGTTTTCCAATAAGGATGATTTGATTTCTAATTGTCACTTCGGCTACTTTTAATATGTGGTGATCTGTAATTTTTTTAATTGTATTCAGTAATGTTTACAATTTACAAATTGTTCAATTTTATTATCAAATAATCGTTCTCTAATTGGAATTTTTCGTGCGCTTTTGCTATTTTATCGTCGTAATAATCCTCCACGCTATTCGTCGAATAGTTGAAAATTTTGTGCGTACATTTTCTTTACATAATGTTCAAGTGCCCACAACACAAAGAGCTGCTCAAGGTAATGAAAATATTGCTGCCGTTCGAGCAAGTGTTGCGAAGACCGCAAATTGACGATTTCAAGACGCTCTCAAGAATTGGGACCATCTAAAACCACAAGCTGGTGGATTTTGAGAAATGATTTGAGGTTGCATTTGTATAAAATTGTTCTCATTCAAGAACTGAAGCCTTTGGACCACAGTAAACGGCGTGAATTGCTTGATTTAGCCTTGGAACAACTTAAATTATACTGATTTTTTTAAGAAAATCATCTTCTCCGATGTGGCTCATTTTCATCTAAGTGGTGCGGTTAAAAAACAAAACTAACGATTCCGGTGCGAAGATAATCAACAAATTATTCATGAACAACAATTATATTCACCTAAATTGACTGTTTGGTGTGGTTGGTTCGGTCCGTACTTCTTTCGAAATGAAGCGACACTGTGACACTGTTACTGTCAATGGAGAGCGGTATAGATTAATTATAACCAACTATTTTTGGCCGCAATTGGAAAATGTTGATGTTGACAACATCTGGTTTCAACAAGTTGGGGCCAAGTGCCCCACAGCATGTACAACAACCCAATTATTGCGAGAAATTCTATTATTTAAAGCATATACTTGTATGCCCTAACAGCATTAGAGTACTTCTTGTGGGGTTATTTGAAATCATTGGACTTTAGCAATAAACTAGACTGTCTTCAAGCTTTAGAAATCAATAGTGAACGTGCTATTCATAACATATTACTTGATACTAGTGGAAAAAGAACTCGAAAATTTGCTTCATCGAATTCGTTGCTACAAAACAAGTCTTAAAGTCAATAAGTGTGTTTTTTAATCATTTCACTCTTATTGGAAAACCCCGTTAATGATTATAACTGACGTTGTGTGAGTAATTTAATTTTAGAACCCCCATACCTAGTTTTTAATGAAGATTATTATAGAACAGTGTTTTCATGAGGATAGCTAAAATTTATAAAATTAATATTTAGAAATGGTTTTAGAGCCATTACAAAAATATCTTTCATATTATTAAATATTAAATTTATATAAAATTACCTATACTTTTGTTTAAAGGACAAAATATTTATTTTTAATACTTGTATATATCATAATAATTTTTGTTTATGAGTCGGGGAAACCTTAAGTTTTGCAACTAGAAACAATCAACGACCATGAAATTTATATGACTTCTAGCTGAAATTTAAATTAGGCACATTTATTTACTTATTTAAAACAGGCGTATATTTCTTTTTTGTAATTTCACTACATTTGTGAAAGTTTTTGCGCTATACAATGTTTTGTCCTTAATAATGCATGTTAAGATTACTTAAAATATCAAATAATATCAAGCGCTTAAGTGTATCCGACATACTACGGGAAACGAAAATTTTCTTCCTTCTTTCCACTAAATTTTATTCTATAAAATAGCCGAAACATTTTGAACACTGAACTTTCTTATGCGTATTTAAGAGAATAGCTTAACTATAGAGAAAATTATTTAAAAAGATTGGTAACTAATTTCCATTGATTTACTCCATCTTTAAGTGGATTAGACAAAAAATTTTCTTAAATATAATTCGATTTTAATCTAAGCTAAAAACACCAAACTTCAATGGAACGATGAAATATAAAATTCAATCACCTTAAAGTACGTCACTTACAGTTCCTTGCTTCGACGAAAGTATTCAGCTTAAAACAACTTTTTAATCATTAAATATGTACGCACCCTTATACATATGTACATCTATATATGTATTTGCATGTATACATGCTTGTTCTAATTTCTGGGACAAATTTGTTGAAAAATACGAAGCAGTAGAAATAAATTTCGTCGTTAAGATTGCAGAAAATCGTATCTCAATCTCATGTTGACCACTAAAACCGGGGGATACTTTCTGTAGTTTCTAGAAGAACCACCACACAACATATTTAAATATTGTTGTGAGAGATAAGTGTGAGAGGTAAAGAAGAAGAAGTAGAGACTTCTGCAATCTTAACACTAACGAAATTATGGATATTAATATTCAAAGTGAAAATTGGAGTTTACATTTTAGTGTAAGTCCACCAACAACACCGACAAGCTTACACAATGTTAATGGGAAAGCAGAGAGACACTTACAATTTTACTAAAACTAGGGGTATGTAAATGTGTGAAGCAAAGTGATCATATTGGCTTGAGATACGAAATTCTAGAAAATTAACGACTGTTACATAAATGTTATTAACAGCTGATCCATACATGTCTTATGGCTTGTGTATTTTTATGTAAACAGGGCTTTACAACCTAGTTACAGGCTAGTAAAACGAGTTTAGATTAACTTTTTTAAATCATGAACTGATATTTATATGCATATTCAACACCTTCCATGTGGTTGATTAATATTGTATTAGAAATTCCTAAAGCATACTCTAACGTTCACGTATGCAAATGTGGATATAGCCACTGAATGATTATAGGGGTGCCAAAAATGGAATTTACACACATGCATTTATTATTGCGAGAATTGTGAATGTATGTATATGGAAAAACACATTATATTTAAATTAGTATTGAAATAAAAAGGGCTTTAGCCCAAATGTTATAAATAACATGCTTGTAAGCAAACATTATTAGTTCGAAATTTTTGTGGAGGGTCGCTTGAGGTGATTATTGGGTGGGACAAAAAACTTGCAAAGCAAAATTATTAATATTACATTAGTATAAAGTTTGGCCAGTGCTCAAATGACACTGAAGAAATTGAGGAATATTGTCTGTTTGTACAATGTTTAATTTTGAATAACTATTACGACTTTCACAGAGTACATTGCACATAAAAATTGTGAGACAGGTTTCTCTAGAATACTCACGCGTATATAGCTAGAAGGAACTTTCTTTGGTGGGTTCTTACACGTCCGGGATTAACCCGTTTTACTAGTCTTGTATGTTTGTAAATGAGCCAAGTTTCACGAAGAACATTTGCCGCTGCATTTTTCAGCTAAAATTATGACGCAAGGAAGAAATGGAATAAATTTTAATGAATAATTTCAATATAATATGTTAGAATAACGTGCATTTTATTATATACATACATACATACATTAATATAGAATATGGATATATACATAGCAGTAAATCAATCTTGTATTGAGTAAATTTTATATAAAATATGTTTTTGCTAAACTAACTTATGTGGAATTCCGACTTATTGGAGTTTTTTTTATCTAATTTATTGTTTTATTTCAATAATTTTTAAAATATATGTGTTGGGCTAATTATATTGTAAATTATTAAAATGTCCTCTTAGATTGTAAAAATAATGATTGTTTGAATAATATAGAGATTATAACCACGCCACCAAAATATTGCCGTTAGATGAATATTAAGAGTAAGCTTAGCAAAGTTGGATTCACTGGATGAGTTACGAACACAAACTGTTTTAAAAACGAATTTTATACGTAAACATTTATATTAACATACATTTAAAAATGGAGTTAGTATAAAACGTGTTCTTAGAATTTTTTTTCAGATGATGGGCTATGGAATTAGACTCGAGTAAATCCATAAGTAAATTGTAGAACAGAATAAGTTAATTCATCAACTATGCTCTAAATAAATATTTGGATTTAAGAAACGTTTAAGTTAATTTATTAAATCACTAAGTTCCAATCAAATATTGAGTGGAAGCTTTATGTTATTTCAATAGTGAGGAATTGGTAGTGATTACTTGTGTATAAACTCAAACTCCTATACACGGAAAACGTGAGTATATAATGTTTAAGTGGAAACTGTATTCTCAAAATGTAGAATTGGCCCTAAAGTTCACGTTCATGTCGTTTGTTGTTGAATTTCTGATTATAATTTAAAGACAACTTTATATACTTAATATATAAATAAATAAGCTTGATAAAGAATTTATAATGTTCAATTAATTTGGACTAATTAAAATGTAATTCTATTAATTAGAATTATAATACTATCTTATGAAAAAGATTATTAATTAAACGAGTTATTTGCATAAATATAATAAAAATGAAAGTTTAAGAAGATAAAAATACGATTTGTATTGTACTTTTAGGAATATCTAAAACTTTTCTCGAATACCCTTTTCGTTAGTTGTGTATCCATCATGAAGTTGTGAACATGCTTTTCAGCCCGGGTGAGCTCCAATTTTCTCGAAACAACCGCGACAAGCAAGGCCGTGCAACCGGCACCCTGTAATTAGATATAAAGCGTTATTAAATATGTAAGTATTATGAACATATACACATTGTCCCAAATGTATATTTGGTATCTGTCTGGTGCTTTGACACATCAGTGGCAGTTATTTTCGTAGCATTTTCTAAATCTCAACCCGACGTTTCCTAAATACATACTATTTTATTATCTGTATTTTATGTTACGGCTCTGTTTTACACATCAGAAGTTGATAATATTATTTGCAATTCGTCTTATTTAAGCTCTTGAGATAAAGTACTTGATCACTATTACTACTACATATCTGAGCACTTATAATAATTATTTATAAAGAATGTGTTAAAGCTGTGTGAAGAACCATCGTAAAATTTGAAAGAACAACGAGCGTGAATATATGTAATTGTAATCAATCTTTATGATGGACCCTTATCACTAGTGTGATGCAAAAAAAGGAAACGACAAAATCTCACAACTAATATCATGCTAGTTCCTTGAAGTCAAGTATGACATGAAACTGAGCTTCCCAATTCCAGACTTTCCAAGCTTAGCAAATAACTGACTTACAACAATAACTTAAATGAAAGAACTATAACTTATTTATTTTATTTATGCAATTTACATATGCTTTTATATACCCCGAAATAATATCCAACAATAACAAAACCGTTATATATAAATAGTTCAGAATAATAACGGATGTTCGAAATTCCGAAAACATTAATTTCAAAATTGATGCGCTGTAATTAAACTCTCCCTAGCTATTATTTGATAATATTATGCATGGACAGTATAATTTCATATCAATTGAATGCAAAAAAAATGCTGTTTTTCTATACATATTTCAATCACAGCAATCTAGTCAAAATTATTAGTTTTTTTCTTAATTTTGCGAACATTGGTAATAGACAAATTTAAGTTAAATTTGAAACATGAATAAAGAGTTTTAAACAATAAAATAATAATAATAATAAAAAAATTTGATACAAAAGTTTTTTTCTAGCAATAATAATTCAATTTAGTAATTTATAAATGTAAGTACTCATGTGATCAATTTGAAAGCTGAATTTTTAATTTATGCTTTTTTCTGTAAGTTGGTAGTACTGTTAGTGACATCTATTCTAAATTTCACGTCAAAATATTTATTAGTATTTGAGATACGCGTCGTTTTGTGAGGCTCTAAAAGAGAATTCTTCGATTTTTACTATGTCTATTTCAATTAATATCGTGCCGCAACCATCGCATTCGCCTGATTTTTCTTCGCGTAACTTCTGGCTATACAGCAAATTCACATGACCACACCGAGGACACCGCTTTAACTGAATTGAGGATATAAAAGCTGAATCAAAGCAGGCTCTGATGGCTATCACGACGGAGTATTTTTCCAAGTGATATGATGACTGGAAAATTCGTTGGCATAAGTGTATTGCAGCGGGAGCGGGTTACTTTGAAGGAAATGAAATGGACAAAATTCAACTTTCAATTTGATCACAGTAATCCAATAAAACTTCCCGTATTTTTTTCAAAGAGTGCATTATATAATGTATAATGTAATAAGAGCTACATAACATAATAATATTATCTGAATTGAGGCGAGTGTTTTTGTAGACGAATTTTCATTAGAGACTGTTTAGGACAATTTATTTTAATTATCATTAGACAACAAATTGAATTATGGGAATAAAAAGCAATTATTGTTAAACACATTTCTTTAGTCCACTAATTCACCAGTAAAATATATGAACGTTTAAATCGGGCAAGTTCAATGCTTTATTCACCTACATATACAATCTCAGATATCAGATATACAGATCTCTAAATTTGAAATATTATAATCTAATGAGTACAGATTTCATTATCAATAGTTTGGAAAAATACTGTTAAACAACCATGAAAAAAATAGTTGAAGCGTAACTTTTGTTGTTTGTACCGAAACTTTTGTTTACTATTAGTAATAATTTCAGTTAAAAAATATGCAGTACCCCGAATATAAATTAAATATCTTATAAAAATGGATTACTTAAAATTTTCATTTAATAATTTTTTCTATTTATTTAATGTTAAATACAACACAAACCAATTTAAGAGGCTATACCAGTGTGACACTTTCAAAAAAATTTTTGTTTTGCTTTTTCGATAGTTTATATATTCAAAAATATCCTGTGAAATCGGCAAGGTCATATCTTGAATAGTTTTTGAATGGCAGCGTTCTAAACAGCGACCGCTCAGAGGTGCAAACATATATAATTGACCGATCGACTTCAAATTAAAACTGGGTATAGTTGAAAACATTTGCTATACAATGGACTACGATCTTTTTGATTGGTTGAAAATTGTCAATTTGACATTAAAAAACGACAAATTTTTTCGTCAAAAAACGATTTTTTTTCAAAATTACGCCATTTTCTTAATTTTTGATATTTTTCAAAGATCGTAGTTCATTGTAAAGAAAATATATTTAAGTTTAATAAAAATTTTGAATTTTTTTGTTTCAGCTACTCAATCGACCGGAATCATGCCAGCAGTTGAGGCACTTTTTTCGGCACTTCCGCAGGCAGCACATAATTCCGTTATTTTTCAATATTTTTGTAAAAAAAAATTTAATATAGCTAAAAATGTACTTTATTACGTCCATAGAACGTCGAAACATTCAATCTAGCACTTTCTTTTAAAAAAATTCACGAAAATCGCCTAATTTTTCATGCGTCACACTGGTATAGCCCCTTAATTAGAATTATATCTTTTATGGATTTCATATAGCGTGTGGATCTCAATTCGAATCGCATTACGTTAGAAAATAATCACTTTTTTACAATTTAGAAAACGGTTCAAATAAACTTAAAAAAATGTAGATGAATCCATTTTAATAATATAATATTATATAATCGAATTAGTTCAACATTCAATTGAAATTCTTATCTTATATCGAATGATATCATTGTAAAAAAGTACTTAATTTTCATTTTGTAATTTCGAAGTCTTCCAAATTGGATTGCTTACAATATGAACTTACTACTATTTAGTATGCCGACATATGTATATATTTTGACTTATTGTTAAGTTTTGTAAATTATACAATATACCTTGGTGTATACTTATGGTACATATGTTTTACTTATGTATGTACAAACATGTACGTGTCGCAAGCTGCAGCACTCACCATTATTCCTGTACTGACGGCAATGCCACGTCCACAGTACGTATTTGGTACAATATCACCGAAACCGACACTTAAAAATGTTATTGCTATCAGCCACATTGCATTCAAAAGATTTGCATGTTCTTCGTCATGAAACCTGTACGGGTTGTAGATACACACACACATAAAAAGGGTTGTTTCTGTATGCAACAGTGCGAAATGTTCAAGCAAATATGAAAAAATACAATAACTTTTTAAGTTGATGTTTAATGTGAGGCAACTGCTTTCGTACGAGTATGCGTTAATAAAATGGTGTTAAAAGGTTACAAATACACAACGTATATATTTGCACATATCCACATTAAACACATTATATGCACATATGTATTCATCGAGAGGTTTTCACGAATGTATGTACATACATATCTTATTAAATTACCTTAGTGCACATCGTAATTTATGCTTTCTATTTGTTGAAATATATGTAAGTAAACGCGGGTGCCTTTTTCATAACACGAATATTAATTTTTAATAAAAATTGTACATACTTCATCGTTTTAAAATCAGAGTTTTTAAAGGCGCCTCAAATTGCTCCTAATTTAGTCAGTTGATATACGTTTAGTCATTTTATTAATGATTAATTTAAGAACTTGTTTGAAGCGCCGACTAGTAATCATTTATCTGAACTCATTGAACACTATCGAATTTGGAAGCTCTTGTTTGTCATTAACACATACCTATACGTTTCCTTGCATATAAATATGTACATATATACATATGTATATTGTAGAGTCTAGAATACAAAAAGGCTATTCTCTTGCTCTTGCAAAATCCTTACGCGGCGCACGAATTGCAGAATTTTCTACTTGGTGCAACGGCACTACAACAAACACACGTAGAAAATTATTTGCAATGGTTGTAAAATACATATATCACACCAAAACCCATGTTTATTTATGGTAAAAATATAATTGCAAGCCTGTTTTAGCTGTCATTTTACATAATAATAATAATGGCATATTTCGCCATTAAATTGTTGAGGAAGGTGAGTTTTAAATAGATTTTATAATGCCTATTTAAATTATAAAGATTTGTTACAGTCTTTTGTTAAGAATGAATGCAAAAGGTGCGCCAATTCACAATATTCATGCACAATAGCCACTTACATTAATTTGCCGAATCGGCTGTTCATATATCACTAGATTCTGCAATGGGTTCTCTCGTGCCCTTGCATATTTCGGTATAGGATTTTTGCATTTTTTGTCATCGTGCAATCTTGCAAGAGCAAGAGAATCCCCCTAATATTTTAACACACATCATACACCCGACGAAAAGTGGCTGATGTATTATTATACCCGGAGGAACACAGGACGTTAAATGTCTATATATAAAAATAGAAAAAATAATTTCAATATATTATGGTCCAAATTTTGTATAATTTTCTGTATATTTTGACTATATAGATCTGGTTGAAACTTTTATATTTGCAAACCTATATAATTTTTTTTAGTAAAAATGCATAATTAATGATTCCCTTTATTTCAAACGTAAGAAGTGGGTATGGTGGTTTAAGCTCCTATGTTGCTCTTCAAAAGCAAAGTTAATTTTGTTTGGTGATTCTTCAAAGCTACATGATTAGTGATAACATTTCGAAAATTTAATTATAAAAAAAAATTACAAAATTAACCATGCACTCAGTCATCGAAATGTGCGATAAAGGTTGGAAAGCTGCCAAAAATGAAATATTGGCATAAAAATTGTCAAATTTGTTGATTTATTCAGAATATGATAGTTACTTGATATTGTTTATATACACATACACATAATTCATGAATTGTGATTGAAAGGAATTAAGAAGAATGAATGACATAAGAGAGAGTAAGAAAAGTAATGAAAATTGCAAAGTATAAAGCAGTGTTCTCTTTATTGACTTCAGAGGTTATGCCCACTTGTGAATGTGAAACGAAAGTACATACAATTATTTGATAATACTTTGGAGATTTGGTCATATTTGTAAGAAATTTTTCGCTTAGTGTAATTGATCGGTGCCCGACATTGATATATATCTCAGGAAATTATCGAAGTAATAAGATTTTTTGAACCACTCTGAAGTGTTAATTTTTCCACAAAATAACGACTTTTTTTGAAGCCGCCGTTTTCGCAAAAATCAATATTTTGGCTAGTCCTGCGATCATTACCTGTATTTATCTATAATAATAATAAATATTTTTCGGTTTTTGGATCAGATTTTTCAATGCATTTCATATAATTTTAGGCAGTGACTTGCTCTTCACCATCAAATACTCGTTTTAATCTACATTTCTTCTCTTATTTATTAAATAAAATGTCTCTACCATAAAAAAAATCCCAAAACACGCTTTTTTCTGACTTGCGAGTGGATATAATTCTTTCACGAAATTTTTTAAAAAATTCTAATGCCGACTTTTGGACTTTTTGTTTTAAATTTTATAATTAGCATAGATTAAAATAGCTTTCGATACTTTCAAATAATATAATATTATTTCCGTTAAATGTTAGCATGAATTTGAATAAGTGTCCGAACGAAAGGATGCGTATATGCAATATCATTCTCAAACGATAATCCTCAAAAAGCCTTTAGTCAAGTAATAACTACGATTCAAGTATCTTTACATATGTATGTATGTAGGTTCAGAGAAAATCACATACAAAATATCAAAAAGTTCTTAAAATACAGTTAATTGTAAATACATACACTAATACAAACGCTTATTATGTACATACATATACGTACATGTTATATATATACTATGCATCTATAGACGTTAAACAACCAACCAACTGCTGATCCGTTACCTCGACTTCCGCATATACTGCATTACCAATTTGCATACATACTATTTACATATTAATAATATCAATTAAGAGCTGTTTACATGAATGTATGTATACCCTACGTTTAGGTTGAGATTTATCGTATTATCGTTCGAAGATGGTACTACCGTGATTTGAAAAAAATTGTCTCTGTTGGGTTTCAGTTCTTATGGTGCAGATGTGGGAATTTTTTACGTTTTGTTACGTTTGCCAAAATACTTACCACCATGCCACATGTAAGCGTTATACCGCGTCCACAATAGGTGTTTGGTACAATATCACCATATCCCACGCATAGGAACGTGATGGCTGTTAGCCACATGGAGTTTAGCAAATTTGCGTGCTCCTCGTCGTGGAATCTTTCGTGATACGAACGCACAGTAGATTGGTTGCATAGTATTTGCAGTAGCAGTAGTAGTAAAGTAGTGGTGGTAGTGGTTGGTAGGTGAAAAGTGGTACAAACAAATAAACAGGTTTGTGAAAATGTGAAGATATTTCGTTTTCTTTTCATGAAAATCAATTTTGTTAAACTTTTTACAAAAATTGTGGACTAATGCTTCAACAAACTAAATACAACAAAAAGGTTCATTTAAATATACAATTAAAAGCGAGTATGTGATTTGAATTGTTCAATTAAATTTTAAAATGAAATGTACGTGGCATTCATATAAATTGGCTTACATACATATGTATGTAAATGTTTACATCCAAGGCATTTACATATTGCAAGTAAAATATCTACTAAATCATTCAATACGTCAGAATTTGTTTGAATAGTGTGTTAAAATTAAAATGTTGTTGTGCCTGTTGTGCCGCCAGTTTTGTCTGAATTTAATTGTGTATTAAGTAAATGTAGGAATAAACTATAGCGTCAATGATTAGCTAAATACTTTAATTTTATGTACGGATATTAATTTTTTTGAAATGAGAAAGATTTTGCTATGATATGTATGTGATCTTATATGTATGTATGTATGTAACACATTATTGTTAATAATTGCTCTTATGTATCATATATATGTATAAACGTGTAAACGTACATACATATATACGTATTAAAATAATCCAGATAACTGTTTCCATCTATACCAATGCGTGTGTCATCGCGAAATGTAAATGTGTATGAATTTTAATGTTTACTAAATGTATGTATTTAATCTTGTGTCTGAAAAATTACCATGCTTAATTTTAGTAATTGAATAACATACATATTAATGCATTAATAAATCGAAAAATCGAAAAAGACACACTAAACGGAAACCAAGCAATTTTGTTTTCACGACACACTTCTAAAAATTTAGCGTAGCACAATTTAAATTACATGATACGATATTTACATCGACAAAAGTTTAAAAGTCGTTAACTTGCTCTATAAGTATAAGCGATAATCTAGGATTTTTAATCAAAAACAAAAAATTAAAATTAAAAAAAAAACGATTTTAAAATTTTCTTATTAATTTTATATCAAACACATCCGTGAGGTTAAGATGAACGCAATGATTTTTGAAAGGTTTGGTTATTTCCAAGTATATGGTACTTACTCTTTATAAAGCGGTTACTTGATTACAAGGCCTTCAACTTATGCATACTAAATTTGTGATTGTTTCTTTTCTTTCGAGCTTATTGAGACATTACAATTTCGTTCAATTTACGTGGCGATAAATGTGTCTCTTCTATTATAATAAGTTTATCCTAATTATATTATTCACTGTTCGCTGTTCTAAATACGATTTTTTTTAGAATATTTTCAAACTTATTTGCCTCTTCCATGACGCATTTCTATAGCTTGGCTATCCCAAACTTAATTTTTAACAAAAATAATCCAGACTCTCTTTTCAAATATAACACCTCGCTTGTGTACGGATTTCAACGTTTATAGAATGAAATATAGTAACACGATTACAAATTATAGATATATTAGAGAATTAATTATTTTTATACAAATGTAACCAGAGAATGTAAAATATAATACATCCAGGTTTAAAAAACAAATAAAGCGTATGTTGCAAATTCAATAGTAATGTTGCGATTGAAAGGTCAATTCTTCATAAAAATAGTCATTTCGTTCGTGTTGGTTCATGTAGAATAAGTAAATTGAGTAAATAATTTTCATTTATCGGAAACTGTTAGTATATATTGAATGTATACGTGAAAATATTTCATATGTATAACTTATATTTACTGATAAGTTGGTTGGTTGGTTGTTTACTCAGACACGAAGTCACCGAATTTAATGTAGAACCATGGCTGATTCCCATAAAACTTATCTCGCTTTGCTTGACAGTTCATTATTTAACAACGGAGCGAAGAAAACATATGTCAGAATGAACGCTCTGTTTTCTGTATTTATCTCTAAAAATGGCGACTGCAGCTTTCGACAGCAGGAAAATATGTAGCGATGTCTAAATTTTATATCGTCGTTGCGTTTCTTGGCCTCCATGTAAACAAATTTTAGCAAAAGCAACATCGAATATGTCTGTCAAAGCACAAGTCTGACGCAAAGCGAAGCTAAAGTTATATGTGAATTAGCCATAATTAGCATTTACTACAACTTCGATACTTCTCTTCATTCTACTTGTGTTCAAAATATTTTAAATATAATAAACAAATTAAATAGCAAAATATAGAAATATAGATTTGCATACATACATACCTACCTATTGAAATCTTACATTAAAAACATTTTATACTATACTAGCTTTCCCCCCGGCTTCGCTCGCATTGAATCCCTTGAATAAACAGCAAAGATTATTAACAATACCAAATAACTGAATACATAATACATATGCACACATATTTTGATCAATGCTTTTGATGCATTTTTGTTTTGTTAGATTTCGAAATTTTTCGACAAACAATCATATCTGGCCACACCCATTTGTTTAAATTTTGAAATCTATTTTTCAAACAGAAATTGAATTTCAATTTATTGAATTGAAATTTATTTCGTTATAGTATAGTAGGTGCGGGATGAAGGAATAACTGTCGGAACTTTCACGTTTTTCCGTGCGTCCGGACGTTCTGCGGGTACATAACGAAATAGAGTTAAGAGGGAAGTTTTTCAAATTTGAACGAATCTAGTGATTGTTAAGGAGTGATTGTTCTATGAAAAAGGTTATTGAAAATATTTCGACATTGTCCGTAAAATTAATAGATAGGGTTTTCACAAGTCTCATAAAGTTATAAGTTATAACGATTCGAAAACAGAGCATTGAGAATTGTAAATGTGTAAACTCTTTTTTGTATGAAATCCAACAAAAGATTTTTTAAACAAGTGTACAAATTTATAATTTTACGATTTTACGATGCTTTACGACGGGTTGTGAGTACCCCAATAGAAAAGAGTGTATGAAAAAATATGTATTTGTAGACATTTCTTTATTAACTTATAAAGACATTAGGGAGAGAGATGAAAAAATAGAAAGACGGGAAATTGTTCTCAAACTTTCATTTTGTATTATCGATTGCAACTCATAATTCAATATCAAACCTCTTTTCATAGCCGAAATGTACTAAGTTATTCGAGATTCAACATCTTCCTCGTGATTATGTGCCTTCATTATAATTGTTTTGTACTAAAGAGTACATGCGTGTTACATGAGATTGATCAAGATGTTGTAGTTTGACACGCGCTATGTCGTCTAAACTCTATACAATATAGTATCCATGTAGTAATATATTAACAGCATTGTGCAACAATTGGGTAAATTGAACTTTTTGAGCGTTATGTTTTTCATATTTTTATTAGGATTAGTGGATCTTTTCGAGTTTTAATAATTGAGCGAACATTTCTAACTCATTAGTTAAAGGTTTCCGATATCATTTGCTACAATAATGAGACCTAATACATACCTATTTTTGATCCCAGAAATGCTAGCTTCCCATGAGTCTTAGTTTATCTTCTGTGTAAAATAGTCGGAGCACATAGTATATACATGTGTGCACATACATATACACGCACTTAGATAATATTGTTTATTATGTATTAATACAAATAATTAATATTTTATCATTAACACAAATCAGATGCAATTATTAGCATACTCGTACGATTAGACGATAGTGTAGATTCAATGAGAACATCATAAACACAAGCAAAGCAGATTACTGTCACAAATACTTTTAAAACGTACATACATACATACATTAAATATACACAGGTATTTATTTAAGATATGCTGTTATATTGAAAAAATAACTAAAAGCCAGTGTAATGTGTGAAAGTAGTTTATATTCGCTTAAAACGAATTTATATTTATTTATACTATATATAGTATGTAGAGCCAACTAAAATCAAAATTATAACATGTCTCTGCATTACTTTTTTTTGTATTTGTATATGTATATATGCATATGTACACTTATAAAATTATGTGACATAGAATTTCCAAAGCTAACGATTGCTATCCAGAAAAATACTGCTTAAAAACTATTTGTGTTTTTTTTTAAATCTGTTGCTTAATAATGTTTAGATAAAACTTTAGGATAAATGTGCAAGTCGAATCAGAATGCTAAATCTAATATATGTATTTATGTGTATTTATTTATTTAGAGAAATTACATATAAAGCATTTATACAGTTTTCGTTTATTTTGTAAAGCGTTTGCCTTTGGAATTAAATGTGAAAGCTCCGGCAGAATTTCCCAGAGGGAAATCTTCTTCTTTGACTATTGTTGAAAGCTGGTAACCAAGGCCTTATTAAGGGCAGGGCTGACGGATCCTTGTTACTTGTATTTAGAATAATTTTCGAAAATTTACAAGTGTAAACAAGAGAAAAGAGAAATATAGAGCTTGTACACAGTAAATAGCAATATTTATTTTGAACGTCATTTCGGGAAACGATGTGAAAAGTTCCTGTTATTATTTTTTTGAAGTTATGTGCATCAATCACAAAGGTTAAAAATGAAACCACAGATTACACAAAAAATCGCAGATGTTGAATAAGAGGTCATACTTTTCCTGTTATTTTTTTAAGTTGTCTGTAACTCAAAGGCTAAAAATTAAACCATAGATCACTCAAAATATTGGATATTGGCTTGAAGTATTAAGGAGGGTTGTCAGTTTCATCAAATTTACTTTTTACCACTTGGTTCTCAGGCATCGGCATTGTAACTTTCAAAGAGGAACAAATTTCGTACAGAAGCTTTTCTTCCAGTTATTGATGAATTGGTTAGTAAACTTGAAAAAAATATTGCTTACGAGTTGGTTGAAAAAATTTAGAAGCCTTCTTGGGGAATGAGGTCATCCAACTCAAAAATTTGTAGAAATTGGTAGATACAAGACGGATTGACTTTATGAAATTGTCATTAGAATTTATGCTCCACAAATAGTCATTTAATATTTTTTCACATGGGTGCTCTAATTAGGTAACTTAAAATGTCATCATAAGTTCTGAAATTATACAAGAAGTAGCGGTTGTCTCTCAGCAGGCATTTTTAATGCTTCGATGTAATTTCACATTACAAGAGACTTTTTTAAATTCATCAGGCATTTGGCTCGGCTGATAACTTGTCACACATGTACACATCTGTATGAATTTTTAATTTTATATAATACTATGTATAGTAGACAGTTTTTTTATGTAAATATATTTTATTAACGATTATACTACTATGAGTAAAAAATAATAAGATTTCGTTCATAATTTTAAAATTCTCAATTTATTCTTCGAAATCTATGAGGTAACCCTGAAAGTAATCCACCTTAGTCCCAAAACACTTGTGCCCTCCTCGAAACAGTTGTTAAAGTGAATTTTCGGAATAGTTTTCAATGCGTGTAGCGATTCACGTTTAATGTCTTCAATTGACTCAAAACGGTTTCCGCGGAGTGTTCGTTTGAGTTTCCTGGCGAATATGGTGGTTGCGGCATGATATTAGTTGAAAATTTGGCGAAAAATTCACGAAGAATCAATGCAGTAAGCGACGGTGTATATCGTGTTGTAAAAACCAAGAGTTCTTGGCCCATTGTTCCTCGCTCTTTTTACGAATAGCTTAGCGCAAACTGCACATAGCACTCAAATAGTCTTCCTTTTTGACAGTTTGACTGGTCGGAAGGAATTTGGAGTGCACCACACCTCGATAATCGAAGAAACTGTCAATATAACCTCGATTTTTGACCTAATTTAATGGGGGTTTGCGGCTTACTATTGCTACGATATTCGAATTTGCGGGTCGAAAGCATAGATCAAAGCCTAATCGCCAGTAATAGTATGCTTCATGACAACCTGACAGTCGGAAAGCATTGTTTCGAAGACATTAACGTGACGCTGTTTTTCGAAAAAATTTAGTGATTTTGGAATAAATCGTGCTTTCACTTTTCTTAGGCACAATTGATGTGCTGATTATCAGTTGCTTTTGTTGGTAGTCCTGGACTTGGTTCGTCATCAACGCGTTCTCAAGCCTCTTGAAAAATTTATACCAATCAAAAACACTTGCTCGCGACAAACAATTATCACCGAAGACCTTTTCCAACATTATGCAAGCACTTCAGAAAGAAAAGCATCTACTAAACAGTAATGATTACTTTGATGTGGTACTAGGCGCAGATATCACTGACAGTCATACCAACCTAGAAAAATAGTATTTCGACGAATGGTTTTTTGTGCAAAATTTTAGTTACTATTTTTTGCTCACAGTAGTATAAATATGTAAATGTATATTCCATTAAATTTTCATTCTTATCATACTATACATAGGCACCTATGTTGCTAGTGTGGACTTGTAATTCGTTTGTTAATAGAAATTGAGACTAACAAATTAATTTGTAACTACGTACATTTACATACACTCGTATGGTGTTACAAAATATATTACGGCAATTCATGAGCTGGTTATAACCACCCGGTGTACATATATACATACATGTACAAAAACTTAACATTTTATTGTAAAAGTTTTCTTTTGCAATTTTGTTGAAATAATAAATGAATAAGAATCAAAACCATAAATTGCCTTTAGTCTGAGTGTGTGTGTTAATGTGTATGCAAAGAACAAAGTTTTTCATAAAAGCAAATAAATTGAAACTAGGAAATATGCATGATAATACGAATGTTAAGGTAGTTGGAATCCGTTACCTTTCACATTGCCGCAGAGTCCACGAAGCAATAATCCATAGGGATACCATGAAAACGAGTAGCACCGTTCCTGGACATATTGTCATTAAAGTCTTTAAAACAAATCTGAAATTGAACACACATTTAAATTATTTTAATCAAAGTAATTTTATTATTAGATTAGGTAATGCTATAATTAAATAAATACGGATATATGTAATTACATATGTAAACATATTCATAATTATTCTTTTTCCCTATTCAACCGAGGAATGAACAATCAAATGCCAATAACAAATTACATTCAGAACTACTCAAACAATGTACCCTATATATTGCATGTACATACATATATTACTATATGTGACCTGGTCTACGAAAAGGGAGCTAACGTGCGAAAACTTGTTGGATTCTATCACGTGAAAAAGCATCTCATCTTCCATCCGAATCAACTAAAAAGTGAAAATTGATTTTTTGACACCTAAGCCCCCACCCTCCCTCTCCCTAGACCAGATCACATATAGAGTATTTATGGAATATTACTATGGAAACTGAATTTTGTCATTGAATTCAAGTCACACAAGACAAACTTAGTATCTAATGTTAAAAGGCGAAATGTGTTCTAAACCTTTATTTGATCACATGACCCAGAAATTATGGGTTGTTTGCAAATATGTACTATATATGAAAATATTTAGCTTTCATGTGTATGTATTTTAAAACTTTTGTAGTATTTTGTGTTGACTTATACTGATATTAACATCCAAAAATTAACAGATTTAGACAAGATTAAGAGTTATGGAAGAATCACCTGGCTACAATGCAATATTATTCAAGCTGATTTGAAATTCACTTATCCTAAAGCATGATAGGAACGATATAATAGAAATATCATACAGTAGAAAATTTGATTTATGAAATGAAACACGAGAGTTAGCTTTAGGAAAATTCTTACTTAGTAATATGGAATCAATAATTCATGAAATTTATAGGGACACAAAGCCCTTCCTGATACAAGAGATATTTTTGCTCATTCAACGAGTTGAAAGTATTATATGTGACCTGGTCTACGGAAAGGGGGCTTAGGTGTCAAAATTAATGAGATAACGAGAAACTGACGAAACGAGTTGTTTATTTTTAACAGCTGTTTCTCAGAGAAAACAAGTTTTCGCACGTTAGCTCCCTTTTCGTAGACCAGGTCACATATACTGAAATCATTGTGAGGGAAATGTATGAAATAATTAAAAATTTAGTAACACTCTTACCTCGTATTAAAGTTAATTCTGTTGAGGGCTCCTATGCTTCGTGACGATGCGTCCGTAAATAATTTCGAATGAAGAAGCATAACCCGACATATTAAATATAGCCGAAGGAACATGGGTAATGATAACGCCACATCATATGGTACCGTTTCGGTGCCCATAGTTTTATTTTTATTTGCCAATTTTGTGGTCCATTGGAAATAATATTCGCCAGGAATTGGATGAATTGCACATATAAAAAGTTCTAAACTTATCTGACTAATTCGTTGCCATGTCATTGCGATCCGCCAATCGTCTGCACAATTGTCTATCATGAACAACTGTTAATTTGTCATAATGTACCGTTATCCATTTAGAGTTGAGCAGAGAGTTTTAAATGTAAGAAAAAGAAATAAATACCATAATTTTACCAATAATTCATTAATTGGAACTATGAAAATTTATTATTTTTAGTGTGACAAACGAAATAACTAACGGACAAACTAACGACTTGGAAGTCACTTTACATACATTCACTACAAAATATAATATTTCCAAATCATTAAAAACATAAAACACTTATTTCGCTCAGCTAAAGGCACCTATGTACATCCATATCTGTGTTCAAAAGGCATACATATGTAAAATGGGAAATGCGAATTTGTAGTTATACATTGTTAGAACAGATGAGTTTTCATGTGGAGATTTTGATATTAACTATTATACTAAGTATTATTCCTCTGTATAATATACTCAATTATGTATTTGTGTATGTGCAAATAAGGTAATAATAAAAAGGTTTTTAAAGTATAAGCTGGATTTTGGTCAAATTTGTGTCTGGCAAAACATATGTTATATTAATTACATCCACAACAACAACAAAATAAACGAGGTTTGAACAGATTTTCAGATAATATTGTAAGATGGACATATTTCTTTCAGGTACTGATTCTGATGTGTATAAAAGTGCCTACTGCCAACATTACTACCGTAAATCGGCAAGGTTTGAAAGCGACGCCTTGTTCTTCGCCTTAATTGAACTCTACAAAATAAATACGAAAAAAGCACTAAATATATCCCTCGAAATATCTTCATGTCATTTGAAGAGTATTTTTTAATGAGTTAAAAATGGCGTTATTAAATTTTAATTTATTTGTTTGGTTTAAATATGTTGGCATATTTCCAAACTCTTGATGTGCTTCAAGTTCAGTATTAAAAGTATTAACGCATACAAAGCATCTCACGACAGTTTTATATTAAGTTAAGTAAATGTGTGAAGAAGGGGTACACAAGAGTGGCGGCCTATTATGGTCTTTGTCGATGATAAGCGACTCTAAAACTAAGAGAGAAGAAAAATACAAGAAAATGAGTCTAATATTTCAAAAATAAATTTAACAGTAGCTGAAAAACTGAGCTTTCACAATACAAAATACAAATTATTCTTTCTGTCCCAATTTCCAAATTGTTTTATACTTGTATACATATGTTCGTACGCAACTTTAGCTTGTTTTGGATCCTTAGTGCATTACAAATGACAGTAAGTATGCAGCTAACATAGGGTGAGTTACTTATAGACTTTTTATATAATAGTTGTAGCTATGAAATAAAAAAGACTACGCTACAGCTAAGCGTAAATCGGTGTAAATGCAAAGCCAACCATAAGAAATAAGCAAGTCACACTCTTCATGAAGCGTTTAAAGAAGCTCTAGAAAAAATATTGTAGAAAATGTTATGCCATCGTTATGCATCTTAATTTACAAAATAAGCGATACATTTACATCTTTTCATTACATACATAAGTACATGTGAGTTGTCCCACGTAATCATATAAATATGTACACACATACAAACAAGTTAATATTTGGCACGGCTCATTCAAATATATGAGCCTGACATACGAGTAATTAGATAAACTTACAGACACATACTCGTATAGCTAAAATAAGCAAGTCCATTTATCAATCTAAGTGATTTCTATCTGAATCAATCCGATGGATATCAAATCTATACATTGAGCTAGAAAAGATTTCTATTTTTCAGTATTTGCTGAATATTATATTTCCTTAATTTATAATATATTTCCGTAATTTTAGAAATACATCGTTACTTACAGCAACTTTAAAATTCATTAATGAATCGTTATATCGGGCTTCTAAAATTTAGTACAATGAATTATCAAAAAATAATTCGATAGAAGCATTTATGTCCTTATCCTAAATACAAGACGAATCTTTTCGAAACACACTAATGGAAAACCAAAATCGAACTAAATGTATATATACATATGTACGTATGGAATGACTTTTAAATACTACTATAGGTATTTGTGACCGATATGCGGCAAAGAGGCATCTCATACGACATCGTCAAATGCCAGTTGTTTGCATGAAGTAGCAAACATAGAGAGATGACATGTTGGGGTGTAACTTAGTTGGTCATTTCATTGCATGGCCGGGACATATCCAAATAAGTTTGTATGTATGTGTGTGTACTCACAGTCTTGTATGCTTATAATTACTGGAATTAGATACTTGTACTTGTATATGCATCGTAGGGACTATAACATATTATATAAAGCTCCAACTAAACTACCATCAAGAACTTACTCACAAATATTACAAAACTTTTATATTTACTTACTGAATTCTGCAAAGTATAATAAAAGGTCAGTATTAGAAATTTGTAAAGGATTCACATTAATATTATGTAGGGTTTCTAAAAATTATACTATGGAAACGCAAATATGAACTGTCAAATGGTTTACTAAATGAATTTTTAACATATACATTAAATGAAAAATATAAATCAGTTAGACGCAAAGTGTGACCGCACATATGCCTACATACTCTCACATACCGATAATAATTTGTCAAACTTAGGCTTTATTTATGTGGGTATAAGCCAACTTGGAAAAAATTATATTTGATGGATGTTTGTACCATTGGAATTATATAACACCGTGAAATCTCTGAAAGCGGGATTTTTATGATTATTTAAATTTTTGCTTTAAAAAAAATAAAAGATTATCAATAAAAGTAAAAATTTTGTTTAACCAAGCATTGTAATGACTTAAGGGGGTATTCTGGTCTAGAAATTTAAAAAAATCGATATTATTTTTTTATATTTTCAAAGTTTAACTATTCAGTAATATGTGCACAAGAGGATTTTTCAAAATTCAAATTATTTTCGGAGATATAGGCATTTTTCTGACCTGGCATACAAACTGGTTCGACCGGAACTAATCGAACCAAAGATTTTACGCGAAACTTTAAACGCGTTTTTCTCAAAACTGAAATTTTCGGAACGATACACACGATTTCTCAGGTTCTACTAGACCCATATACTTAGAATTTTTATATAGTCTTCTTTATAGGCTTGTCTATGGTTGGAACTAGTCTCATCCCCAATTTTTTATTTTTATTATTTTTAAAAAATTCGAAATAGTCAGAAAAAGTGATTCAAAAAAACTTTTTTTTTCAGGCAGTCGCCATTTTGTGAAAAAAATGTTTTCCCAAAAAATTAATAATCTTTTTTTTTTGGTTTCAGATAACTAGGAGGGTTGAAATCATGGGTATGGTCACGTGGAAATTTTTAGAGACCGCCCACTTCCTCAGCTCATAATTTTTGAAATTTTTTACTTTTTTTAGTTTTTAATTTTTTTCTGTACTCTTCTAAAATTAACAAATAACTAATAAAAAAATGAATAATAACAATATTAATTGCTTTTTTTTACGACACTTTAAAAATTACCTGTAATTCATGCTTCTAGACCAGAATACCCCCTTAAAAATGTGATAAAGTAAATATATTTAGGGGAGTAGATATTTATCAGAGCTATTAGATAACGAGTCGATCTGTTTGTATTGCTATAAAATAAGTCAGTTCTCATAATACATTGGTGATAAACACGAAAACGTGAAACTATATTATCCAGTACTTCAGCACGATACGCTTTTAGTCTAGCTGCAAATGGAAGCAGGGCATAGATATACTCATCATAAAAATGATAGTTTCAATTAGTAATGCTTTAGTCTAACCAGACTTCTACGGACATAGTTCGAGTATATTCAACCGAAAAACTGCACGGTAAATAATTTTTGGCAGCGGCGTATTTGACTAACGTTTTTCTTCTAGTTATTTCGTACTCTGATGAATCTTGTTCAAATGATCAATGTAGCCAGTTAATGTCAATAATATTAAGAAATAAGCTAAAGGCGATGTATTTTGACAGTCTATTCATCTTGCTTTGGTTAAAGAGTTTCGCACACAAAATGGGACAGTCTTATAAAATTACTACATTCTTGTACTAATAAACCAAGAGCTTTCGGTTTAACTCACACTAGCAGTACTACTTTGCTTCAAGCTTTCTAAAAGTATTAGATCAAATGCAAAAGTATAAATGTATTATAACAAAACTTCGGTACAAATATAGTATGAATAACACGAACGAATGTGCTAATATTTTGATAAAACGTATAAACCCCTAACAAAGCACTAAGTTAAGATATAAACAATAACTTGGCACAGGGGATCGCAGTAGCAAGGGGCACATGTGGGCAAAAGTCTTTGAAAAAGTGGTTCTGTCCCCGCTCCCTAATAAGTTTAATGAACATAGCTCCTAAGCCACTAATACGCCCCTCTTCATGTAACGGTGATGTAGACAAATAAGAAAGAGCGAAGTTCATGTGTAATCGAACATGTTATACTCTTGAAACTTATAGGAATCAATGTTTACCTTTTCCTGGTTACAAATTAAGAATCAATTAAAATATCGAGATAAAACTTTGGACGATAGTGCCTTCCCTTTATGAATAAAAACTACCAAAATCGAATTATAACTGTTCAAACTCTTAGTACTGTTTATGTGGCCCCCAGTACCTATAGTTGACTTTTTACCGTAAATATAGGTGAATGTGTAAAATTTATAATTGAAATTTGGAGATAATCCTTTTCAGTATGTCTTTTTGTTAAAAATAGGTTGACCCAATTCAACCTCATATAAAGCCCCCATATACCTAATGTAAAGTTTTTTGAATTTCGGGATAACTTTGTACCGCCTGCATGGGCCAATAATTGATTTAGCTTAATAAAATTTAGAGAGCGTGTTTTTCTAATAACGGTGCATCTTTTTGCATATAATGAATGAAATCGGTTAAAAACTTGCCTTAGAGCCCATATAACTAGCAATCCTTATATAGCTGAAGGTACTTCGCTGGCTTCAATTTTTGCAAGTTGCAAGAGTATGAAATGTTACATCCGAACTTAGCTTTTCCTTACTTGTTTTTTTTTATATTATGAATAAATTTTCATGCGCACGCCAAATGAGCAGATTTTTTTTAAAGAGTTAATAGGTTCTATGTTCATTAAAAGCTGCACTTGAAGAGAAAATGCAAAAAAATATACTCCAGGAAATGATTCAAAGCTGCGTATTTATTCCCATCAGCAAAAATTATATTAAAATCATCCTCGAATAAGACATATCTGACACAACCTCAATCGGAAATCACTATATAAAGTATATTGGAGGCAGGAAAGGTATGTGCTGAAACAAACAAACTTTTGACGTTACTCATATACTCGAGAATACATTTCTAAGTGATTTTATAAATACATACATATATTACTAATACACTGATCGACATATTCGACATACGGTTTGTTATAGTGACGAAAAACATTATAGTAAATCCGGATTAAGTGCCACAATCACATTTTAAGAGATAATACCGTTAAAGAAACCCGCTTAAGTACCATATGGTACTTTTCTGTTTGTTAAAGGCATTCAAATTAAAAAGCAACAAAGTATAAAAAAAAACAAAATTTTGCATTACACGCATTGCAATATGAGATCGATTTGTTTACAAATAATTTTTGTCAACACAGGGACACAATGCATGTATTTTAATAAAAAAAAAAAAAACAAGAAAAAGTACTAACTTCGGCTGCACCGAAGCTGTAATAATATAATACTCTCTGTTAATTTCTTGAGGATACCTCATCACATGAAAAGGTTTTCCATCATGCAATTCGTTTAGCCGAATGTTTCAATTAATACCAAATATATTCAAAATTAAAAGAGTTAGTAGAGTATTAATATTTTATTTTGCCTCCATTACATTTTATTAAATCGAAAATGCAATTTGTCATAATTTCTATTAGTTTTTTTAAGATATTTTCATATTCAAAAACACTGCCAAATTGGCGACCATTTTTAAAAACGTCTCTTGCCAGAATGCCCTGAAGGTTATCGATGGGATTTAAAGCTGGACTACCTGCATTCCATTTCATCAATTCTAAATTTTTGTCTTCAAACCAGTGAACAGAATGTCGCTAGACGTGGATAGCAGCGTTATCTTGTTGGAAAACTGTTTCTTATTGATGATAGTCCTCGGGAAAAGAGATTAATTCTGCTTCCTACACGTACGTGTAGATTTCGCTGCTAATTTTTGTTGGAACATAGCATATTCTGGATCTGGGATCTGGGTTAATAAGAAAAGGCTGCCCAAATCATAACACTTCCACCACCAAAGTTCCTGCTCAACCTTGGTTTCTCTTTTGCTTTCAACTCATGCCAAAAGTAACTAAATTAATCAGGACCAACGAGATTTTCTCTTCGGATAAAATTACGTTCTCGTGGGTTTTTGTCAGTGCCGATGCTTTTGCTTGCTTTTTATAAACAACGTGTTATGTTGTGTTTAAATATTTCTGGACACGACGTTTTTTAATGGGAAGATCAAATTGCGCTTTATTTTTTTTGTTACCTTTGGTTTTTTTCTTGTGGCCATAATTCTTGCCCTATCTTAAATACTTTCTGATAACTTTCTCAGATCTGTATATTTTTTTAAAGGAATCTACACATTACTCATGCCATTTTCCTTATGCGCCGTTATAACAGCTTTCTCTTTGTTTAACAAGTAGGGTCCTTTCGGCATGGCTTTAAAAAACAAAACATAACATAAAAAAACATAAGTAATAACTTAGGTGAGACTAATAAATCCATGCAATGTCAGTTGTAATATTTTTCCTAAAAAAAAATACTCTCATCTCTTTATTTCTTTATAAAATGACTTTTACCACCTTTCCGGCTAAACGAAATGCGCACTGAAATTAACACTTATTAAGTCTTTTTAATGATAATTTTTCAAGTTTGATATATGTTGACTAATTACAATAAAAAAACAAGAAAAAACCTTAACTTCGGTTGCACCGAAGCTAAATACCCTTCACAGGTGCATTTCTGTTAGTAACTATGTATTCAGTTTGTATGGAAGCTATATGCTATAGTAATCCGTTCTAAACAAATTTTTTAGAGATTACATTGTTGCCTTAGAAAATAACATATATCAAATTTCGTGAATATATCTTGTCAAATGTGAAAGTTGTCCATTCAAGAACTTGATTCCGATCGTTCAGTTTGTATGGCAGCTATACGCTATAGTTAATCGATCTGAACAATTTCTTCGGAGATTACATCGTTGCCTTAGAAAATAACATATACCAAATTTCGTGAATATATCTTGTCAAATGTGAAAGTTTTCCATACAAGAACTTGATTCCGATCGTTCAGTTTGTATGGCAGCTATATGTTATAGTGGTCCGATATCGGCCGTTCCGACAAATGAGCAGCTTCTTGAAGAGAAAATGACGTTTGCAAAATTTCAAAACGATATCTGAAAAACTGAGAGACTAGTTCGTATATATACAGACAGACGGACAGACAGACGGACAGACAGACAGATGGACATGGGTAAATCGACTCAGCTCGACATACTGATCATTTATATATATACTTTATAGGGTCTCCGACGGCTCCTTCTGGGTGTTACAAACTTCGTGACAAACTTAATATACCCTGTTCAGGGTATAATAAATGGTTACGTATGCAAAATATGTATTCGCAGACGGCCTAAAGTACCATAGCAATTTTCAGAATAACATAATAGGAGGAACAACTTGCCATTCACCGAAAAGAAATGCTCGGAGCTGAAAGACTAGTTCACGTATTAACAGACAGCGGGACAAACAGATGAACAAACAGACGGACATGGCTAAATCGATTCAGCTCGTCACCCTGATCATCGACTTTCCCTTTTGGGTATGTTTTCAACAAAATCTTGGTAACATTAATTTTTCACACAATATTTCTGGTTTTAGATCTTTTCATTTTCTACAACTATGGTATTGTTTGTCGCGAGCAAGTATTTTTGATTGGTACAAATTATTCAAAGAGGATCAAGAACGCGTTAACGACGAACCACGTCCAGGACGGCCATCAACATGTCGATTGGGCCTAAGAAAAGTGAAGTAGAATTGGTTTCAAAATCATTAAATTTTTTCGAAAAACGGCGCCGCGTTAATGTCTGAGAACAATGCTTTCCGACTGCCAGGATGTCATAATTATATATAATTTCGATCCGAGAGACGATCAATCCTTCATGAGTTCAACCAATATCGTGTCTCAACCATCGTATTCGCCTGATTTAGCTTCTTGTCACTTCTGGCTATTCAGCAAACTCAAACAAACACTACGGGCAAACCAGTCATCATTATAAATAGTAAAATCAGCTATATGGGGGCTATGGGAATTATTGATCCGAACTATTCTTTTGGAAATAGTACAAGCAAACGTTAGGTGAACAAAACTATTAAACACTATAGCAACTTGTTGCAAGAGTATAAAAATACAGTGTATGACGCCTTTTTTTCCATTTTTTTTATATTTTTATTTTTTTCTGAACCATTCAGAATATTGTATTAAAGTTTTAGGTCATTCGGAGAAAAACTAACGAAGTTACAGCAGGTTGAATAACGGTATCTCTAACTTAGGTTTGCGCGCCTTCCAGCTACCTGCGCTGAGTGTACAAAACTTTGAATCGATTTTCCCTAATATGCCATTTTTAAAGTCGGTGACCAGCCTACAGAAAAAACCACTGCATCGATCGTTTTGAAATTTTGTACAAATATTCTACATATATATAGCTCTCGAATTCCAAAAATTTTAATATCTAAGAATTTTACAATAACAAATAAGTCGATTTTTTCTTCTAAAATCGTCATTTTGGCTTGAAAATGGTACCAAAAATTGAAAAATTTAAAAATTAAAAAAAAAAAACTCGACGTCAATTGAAAGATAAACTAATAAACTAAAGAAAGCATTTTGATTTTTTGCTTTCAGATGATCCAGTGATGCTGTAGGCTGGTCACCGCACAAAAACTTTTTTTCGAGGTGCCTGCAGAGATCGCCTATAAATCCGTTATTCCTTGCTATTTTTCGATAAAACTTTTTTCAAGTATCCTTCAAATGTTGTACTTTCATAAAATAATAAGTAAAATAAACCTACAGTAATAATGTTTTTTAAAAAATTCACGAAAAAAGGTCTTTTTTCGACGAAACATACCGTATAGTACGCGCTATAGTATGTTAAAAGAAAAAAATTCTTTATTAAGATGTTAGAAAGGGTTAAGTTCGGATAAGCGAACTTTTTATACTCCCTCCACTTGCAAGGTACGAAGCAGGTGAAATACTTTTAGGTGTCGGGAAAACTATGTATTAAACAAATAAGAAAGGCCTATTTTCGGGTATAAAAAATTGCATACTCTTGCAACTCATAGTAATTATAAAACAGCTGAGCTTAAATAAATCAATGGTTTTTAATAAAAAAGAATTTTTTAAAGAAATAACAAATTTATAGTATACCTAAAATTTAACTTCGGTAAAGCTGGCCTATCATGAAAAATTAAAGAATATATACGTATACATATATCGTTTAGGTGACTGGTTGCCAGATATTTATGAGGAGTATACCAGCTCCGTGCCAGTTCAAAATACACTTAAAGTATATTCTTCTTGTCAATGAATCGTTAAATCGCTTTTATGTTAAGCAACTAAGATTAAGCCTGGAAATCTAATGAAAATCTAATCGGTTGTATCATGGAAAGTAAAACAATGAACAACAATACTAATTTTATCATGCAAGAGATATGGTACTTCTAGTAAAAATAAAAATCTAGCACCGAAATATTTAAGTTACTTATCCACGGACAAGCGTAATCTTTAAAAAAATTTGAAGAAACAAGTAACTGCATTACATATAAATAGAGAATTTCTATAATAATATATAAATATTTATAGTAAGCAGGTTTAAATGGTGCAAACTCGACAGCCGGTATCTTACCGAGCGTTGATTACACTTCTTTAAGTACATACAAGTACATATATTTACATTTATTCTTAATCTAAAATTAAATGTTGTTTGATTATTATTTCCAATATAAAATAAATATCTTGGAATATTTGATATATTTATTTGGAAATTTATTTTAATTCAAGTAAATACGAAAATTGGTAATATGTATCTTGGGCATTTCTGCCCAGTGAATAGTAAACTCTTATCTTATTGATTTTATACTCTTGCAACATGTTGCTACAGAAACATTGGTACAAGGATCGCACTAACAAGGGGTATAAGAAAATGGATGAAATCGGAAGATAAGCCCGCTTTCTCCCCACATAACTGTACTGTTAAAAACTACTAAAAGCACAATAAATTAATAACTAAATACGCCAGAGTTATTAAATTTTATTTCCGTGGTGGTGTCAGAAGTCTTTATGAATTGTTTATGAGCCGGTGTGAAAATTGGGCAATGGGCGTAACACCGCCCACTTTTTGATGATATCCCATATCTCGGTATCGATCCGAGCGATTTCAATTAAATTTAGGTCGTGGAATTCCTCTCACTTCCCTATGTCACAGTGCAAAAATTGGCTAAACGGAGTAGAACTGTGCCATGGACAACCATATTTCACAAATTTAAATTCCATTCGATTCTTTCACTTTCCAGTACACAATTCAAGAAGCAATTAATATAATGGATTAAAATCTAGCACGAATAATGCCTTTAGAGTATGCACCCTTATGACCAAAAATTGTCCAAATCCATTGCATCTATAGTTGAACTTTGTCAAAAATATCGGCCAATGTATGGGATATACAATTAAACTTCAGTTAAAATATTTACCTGATAATAATAGATTTGTGCATCAAAAATGGGTGGAATCGAGTCAATACTTCCCTTAGCCCCAATATACCTATTAAACAGGTTTTCAAACTTCCGAGATTTTATACCGCATATATCGGCCAATATGTGTAATATCAGGATTTTACACATCCGGCTGACTTTATTTCATATGATTGGTGTTTGTATGTGAGGTATTTTATGAAACTCAGGTTTCTTCAGTATAATGTTAGTATGTTACTGGCCAAAATAGATAAAATCGGGTCAATAGTCAATCGGTGAGAGTTGGGGATATCTCATACTTATATTGCATTTAATGATTTTCGTTTTTCTAACTAATCTTATGTCGATTTTTTTTTTTGGTCAGTCAGTGATATCTGTGTCAAATTTCACATCAAAAACTTTCAACTTTGACCTTGAATAACTTTGACGGAAGTGATTTTTTGAAAAATTTCAGAGAAACTTTTTGTAGAAAGTTCAATTTTCTACAAAAATAATTCGGCGCCGCAGCAACGTATCAATTGGTTTCGGAAAGAAAAAATTAATTGCAAAAAGTACGAAAACCCCATGTTATTTAAATGGGAAATAAATCGTCGTTGCGGCATGGGTTATTATCAATATTAAGAGCTCATATGGGTTTCATAATTTTTTTTTTTGGACATTTACTAAAAATTTTGAGGGCGCTGCAAACTCAAAAATAAATTTGGGAAATAACGGACACCCTTATGTTTATACATATTATATAAAATTGCTTGGGTGCCGATCCTCTGGTTGACGTTTTACATCTGAAGATATTTCCTTGACTTTGAGAGTACAAAATGTTCGGTTGCACATATCTCCTCCATAACTATATATAAAATACATGGAGAATGGAGATAATTTGAATCCAGAAATCAAGTACTGTTTATTTTTAAAATATAGTGTTCCGAGAAAGCTATCACCGCTCTACAGAGTTATTATCAGAAAATTTAAAATTAACTATTCAATCATCTTCTAAATACGTTTAGTAGATTGAATGAAATTAGCATGAGACTAGAGTAAGCAGGTGGTTATTAACTAAATGGGTATAATTAGATCACTTTAAATTGTTTAAGTCATTAATCGTTATATAAGAAGTCATTGCCAGCTTTGATTTAATTCGGCTTAAAAGAAACTGTCTATAAAATTTGTAAAAAAAATTATAAATAAAATAATTTAGTGAACAAAAATGTTTAATATTATTTATTTATGTTTGCAAAGGTGTGTCATGCCAATTATGAAAATTTGTCGATTTGGTAAAATACCTACTTTGACAATAATTGCCGATAAAAGCTAGAAAATTTTATTCATAACAAGAGAATGTCTTTAAATAAACGATTATTGAATTCGAACATATCCGGCTCAGAAATAAACTGATTTGAAAGACATTTTAGACATTAAATCATCGATAATCAATGTGAAACTGTTGTCTTTTTGTTGCGGAGAACCTCTCAAAACTAATATTGATTATGGAAGGTATTTGTACAAGCAGTGGATTGGAAAAATACTCATGAAATACAATGAAAATGAAATGTGTAATAAATAAAAGGAAAAATTTTTCCAGCGCTCCCTCACATCAAGTATTTTCGCTTAGTATTACTCAATATAATTTACATTACATTACATTTTTTTTAATGAAATCATATTTCAGACTTCAAATTTTGATATATTCCAGTAGTTTGAAAGCAAATAAATTCGTTTTTACACCTTTAAGGAATTTAGCGACACATGTTTTAGCAGACTTAGTCTAACGAATAATAAATTACACATACGAGTATAGTTATTATGATGAAACAGTAGCAAACATAATAGATAGAATTGTTTGTTTAATGCTATCGTTCCGCTTTTGGAAATATACAATTTGTGTTCCCCAATTCTATTTTATTTAGTTTTTGGCTAAGAATATAAAGTGTGTATTCATCACGAACAGGTGTTGAAGTTTCATCATGTTATAGCATCCTACATATGGTCCTGTACTATATGTATATTTATTTATTGTTTAATTAAAATTATAATAGTGCAAGCTGGTGACAAACAATATTATGTATGCCGTATGTGCTAAAACATCAGTTTTGCATGCATGAATTACATAACTACGAGGACAATGATGCTGAGGACGCTGATTGTAACATCTGAAAAGGAATTTAAATTTGCACTCACTCTCACCTGCACTTCCAAAGCATGGTAAGCTATAATAAGACCTAAAAGAATCACAGTCGAAACAGATATTAACGTTTTTAACGCTGTCGAGTAAAATGAAGCCTGAAAAAACAATAAAAAATAGTAATTATTTGCTATTCACACACGTAATTACTTATAACTAATATTTTCGATTATGATATATAGTATGTGCATATATAACCATATCTATCTCGAAATTAATTTATATGAGTATTATAACTAAGGTAACGAAATTTAACCTTCTAAACTTGATTTGTGACGAAAAACTATACAAATTTCAAATTTGAAGGGGTTAAATTGGTTTACGGGTTTCAAAAAATCGATTTTTTTATTGTCTTATTAAATGCTACAACACCTCTAGAATATTGTTCTAAATTACAAAGTTGATCCGAGTAATAGTTTCGAAGGTACAGCCTTGCGAACTTGTGCGCATGAGTATTTTTTTTTTTGTAAAAATCTCTGCAAATATATATTTTTTCCTTCGTTTAAGTTCTGAGTTGAGGTTTCAACTAAAACACGTATTTTTTACTTTAGACGATCCTATAAAGAGTTATCCTGCCAACGCGGGCGCATCTTTTTTCCGAGGGGTCACCGGAAATGGCGTCGCTGTGGCCGAGGTTAAAATATTTTTTTCCAAAAATTTTAGAACTTCTTTGTTTATGTTGTATGTTTGTAACAAAAAAGGCTGTTTTTACCCGAGGAAACCCATGTAACCCATTAAGTGTATTTTACAGATAAAACGGAGTTATTTCTACAAAATGATTATTAAATAAAAAAAAAATAAGAATATAAGACTTTATCATTTTTGGCACCACCATTATAAGACAAAGCGGATCTCTGAGCTTTATTAAGATAACCCATATGTACGATACTTTCGGTATAAATCATTTAGACATAGACAGTTAGGTCCTCATATTCGGTATCTGAGGTCCACTTTCGACAAATTTTTGGTAGAAGATTACATAATATGTAATACATATAGTACATTATTAGTATGCATAGTTGATGTCTGATTTCGTCTGTTCACATAAAACTGTTGAGACAATGCTATATATCAAATTTAGTTGATATTGGTCAGGTAGTTCATGAGATATTAAATTTCCCCTAGCAGTGGGCACTGAAACTTATGCAGCCTTTCTCTTCTACAAAGATTTTGAATGGGGTAAATACTTTCTTTAGCCCATATACCGAATATAAAAATTGTCGAACTCCCGCGTTATTTTATATCGCATATACTTATCGGCCATTATGTGAATTATCTTAATAAAATTGAGATAGCGTGTTTTTCTTATAGACCCAATACAACTAACAGGCTTTGTGTACCTGAAGGTACTTCCCTAGCTTTAATCTTGCAAGTTGCAAGGGTATGAAATGTTCGGTTATACCCGAACTTAGCTCTTTCTTGATTTTTTGCTCATAGTAGTATGTATAACTAAATCTGAAACGTAAACGGTTTGCATCCAACGGAGGACGTTTTGCTATTTCTTTCTTGCCTCGTACATACGGAGGAAGTCTGCCTACGAATAGATCGTGTGAAATGCTGTCTAAAATAAATAAATTTTATTGGATCCTTGACCTAGCCCTCATAAAACTAATATTAGAATTTTCGAACATCCGGTTTTTTAGTTTGGGAAATATAGATAAAATCTGGTCAGTACTACCCCAACTTTCATATACTACATACATATAATGACTTTTCTAACAAACCTTATGCCGAATATGTCGATCAGTGTATGAGATATATGGAATATATGTATGCATCTCTAAAATTGCATAGATTCCGATCCTCTGTTAGACGTTTTACACCTTTCGGTGTTTTCCTGGCTTTAATTCTTGCAAGTTGCAAGAGTATAAAATGTTCGGTTGCATCCGAGAATGGGGTCAATACTTTCTTTAGCCCATATAAAAATTGTCGAACTCCCTCGTTATTTTATATCGCATATACTTATCGGCCATTATGTGAGTTATCTTAATAAAATTGAGATAGCGTGTTTTTCTTATAACGGTGCATATTTGTGCTTAGAATTAAAAAAATCGGCTGAAAACTCGACCTAGACCCAATACAACTAACAGGCTTTGTGTACCTGAAGGTACTTCCCACTCCAGCTCTGAAAGTATTCGACGCAATGCCCGCCGGGGGAAGCAGAGGAAGAAGAAGACCTCCCCCCTCGTTGGAAAGACCAGATGGAGAAGGACCTGGTTACACTTGGAATTAAAAAATTGGAGCCAAGAAGCGAAATGGAAGAACGACTGGCGCGTTGTTGTAAACTCGGCTATAACCTCGTCTCATAAAGCGCGAGTAAACTATAAATGGCTGAAAAACAACGTTCCGAACTTCATTACGACCACACAATGGCTCTCGAATTCACCAGTTGCGAATCCAATGGATTATTCTCTCTTGGCCATTTTGGAGAATAAGGTCCGAAGTAAAACATACACCAGTCTCGAGATGCTGAAGAAAGCCATTGTCCGTGAGTGGGCCGAAATACCGGCAAGCCACATTGCGATACGTTTTTGAACCGTCTCAAGGCCATAGTTAAGGCAAAAGGTGGTCATATCGAGCAAAAGTGAATTGGTCCTGAATTTATGATGATTTTCATACATTTTGTACTTTAAAATAAATAAAAATAATTTTCCGATCAGAAGTTATGGCTTTTTTGATTGGTTACATTTCGAGTGCTGGACCCTGTAATGTAACAAGGAACACCTGCGGGAAAAAAGGGGGCGAGAAGTTCAATGTACACATTTCCTAAACCAAATTTGCTGAGTACAATTCTTATAAAAACTTCTACTGACAGTGTGAAATTGGAGGATAACCCCATATAAGAGTTAAAAACTACTAAAAGCGCGATAAATCAATAACTAAATACTCCAGAGACATTAAATTTTACCACCGAGATGGTATGAGGGAGCTTTATAGGAATCGGTATGAAAATTGGGCACCGCTCACTTTTTAGTTAAATCCCATATCTCGGAACTCGACAAATCGATTTCGACAAAATTTAGAATGTGGCATTCTTCTTACATTGTTATGTCATATTGTGAAAGTGGATGAGGTTTAAAACCAACCACGCCTACTTCCAACACAATTTTAAATTGCACTAGATTCGTTCAGTTTCCAGTCCACAATTCAAGAAGCAATTAATATAACGGCATAAAACTTTGCACGAATAATTTCTTTAGTGTGTGCCACCGTATGACCAAAAATGGTTTAAATCCAATAAAAACTGCTCAAGCCCCTAGGCACTGAATATGTGGGTCCAATGCTTATAGCTGACTTTTGATCGAAAATGTCGGTCAATGTGTGACATATATAACTGATATTAAGAAATAATCCTTCTCTTATAATGGTATGTCAGAAATGGGTTGAATCGGACCAATACTTGCCTTACTTAAGATAAAGATTTTCGAACTTCCGGGTGACTTTGTTCCGCATATAACGGTGATGTGAGAATATTTGAGTTATCCCAATGAAAATAAGAGAGCTTGTTTTACTCATAACAGTGTATCTTTGTGCCTAAAATAGATAAATATGGACGAAAACTTTGCCTAGCCCCTATATAACTCATATCAGATTTACGAACATCCGGCTGACTTTACTCTATATGATTGGTTTTACACCTTAAAGTATTTCCCTGGTTTTAATTCTTAAATGTAGCAAAAGTATAAAATGTTCGGTGGTACCCGATCTTAGCCCTTCCTTAGTTGTTTATATTATGGTTACCATTTTCTAACAACATATGAAGTGATCTTATCATTTTGTCGCGCACCTTATCTATATTGAACTACATAAACAAAATAAGTAAGATTTGCCAAGCCGGTACAAAGGTTTGGTTCTATATAAGGTACATATATATTATATAAGATATAATGTTTTTTTTTTTAATTAGTGTATACCCACTTTTGTATAAACGCCGGCACTGCTTAATTCGTTTTCAATCACCATAACGATTATACCGAACATGCCCATTACCAACGCATAATCACTAATGCGTTTTCTTTTCTCAAATAAAGCTTTTCTTTTACCAAGCCGGTATCCAACGTTGGGTTTGTGTTTTGCTGAAATCGTTGACGGCTTCCTCGATGTATTACCGCCAGTAAGAGCTCGTTCTTCCATATACCTTAATAAAGTAATAAACAATAATAATAATTAGCTGATATAACGGTAGGATAACATCTATACTAAACATTTTTTATGTATATTATGTATATACGTCATTAAGGGGGTATTCTACTCTAGAAGCATGAATTTCAGGTAATTTTTAAAGTGTCGTAAAAAAATGGCAATTCATATTTTTACTATCAATTTTTATGGTGTTTTTATTGGTACATATCTTAAGAATACAGAAAAAAAATTTTACAAAAAAATATTAAAAATTAAAATAATTAGAGGGGGAGGGGGAGATAAAGGTGTAAAAAACAATGGCGCATCCTGGTGACATTGATTCTGACTCTCCTGGTGGTCTGAAAAAAAAATTAAAAGAAATTCTTAATCAGTAAGGATGCTGTTATAGTCCCTACCTCAGAGAACACGAAATTTTTTTTTTTAAAAATGGCGACTGCCTGAAAATAAAAATCATTTTTTACGCTTTTTTTCGAAATTCCTGAATTTTTTTAAATATTAAAAACAAAAATTTTGACACTATGCTTATAGGAACGATAAAGGATTATATAAAGAAGGTTCAAACAAAATTTCAAGTAAATCGGTTGTATAGAACTTGAGATAAGGCCGGTACCGTGTGGAAAAAAGTAGTTTCGAGAAAAACGCGTTTAAAAAATTCGATACGGCCGAACCGGGCTAGGTACTGCGTCACTAAAGTAACTGTAGCTCTTAGAATAATTTTAATTTTTAAAAATCCGTTGGAGGATATGTTCTTAAGGGTCTAAACCTTAAATATATGAAAAAAATAGAATTTTTCAAAATTCTTGAGTAGAATACCCCCTTAAACCATGAATTCATATCGGTGCCGAATGAATTACTAATTACTATAAAAATAATACTGAAAAGTATTAAATGTGCGATTACTCATTAAACGATTTGTCAGAAGCATTAAATTGTATAGTTTGATGCAAGGGAATCGATTTATTAATTAAGAAGGCACCATGCGTCTTTGGATGAAATCCTCTATCTCATGAACGACTTTACCAATTTCAACCATGATCACAAATTGGGTGTATCATAATACCAATGTCACATAATCAAATCGAACTACAACCACGCTTACTTTCCATATTGAATCTCTTCTTCAAAAATAGTCGAAATTGCTAAACATTAATCCCCAGATGGATTAAATCTGCATAATACTTCCCCTCGTTTCTATATATATGTATATCTAACATAGTGATATCCAATTTTTCTTTAATTCTTCAATTAAATTAAATGCTTTCTTAATCATCGTGTTATTTAGCGCTGAATATGAAAGAATCGGTCTACACTTTGGACTAAAGCCTATAACAATGGTTAACTATGATAATAATATTATCACTCCTCATATGCGAAATAGCTAAATATTATGCGATAACATATTAATTATTAAATATTACAGATATCGGTAGTCTAGTATGATGAGTGTAGAGATTTGAGTTAACTAGATCGATTTTACCAGAAACATATCGGATTTGAAACTAAGTTATTTTATAACCCATATTATAAGTTAGATACACAATTTTATTATAATCCATTTTTAATTTTGCCTAATAGTGAATGTTGAGCTTGCTTTTCTGGTAATAATATATCGTAATTCCAAAAATGAATAAAGCCGGGTCAATACCATGTCAAGCCCCTTTATTCCCAATAAAATTATTTCTTATTTTTTATTTATTACTTTGGTTTGGCTTTATGAAGTATTTATCGGTCAATATCTTATGTAGATATCTTTGGAAAATTAAGAGTACGTCTAACATTGATATACTAGAATTTAATGCAGAACTTGTGTGAAATCTGTCCACGAATTACCCCAACTCCCAAATGCAGTCTGTGAATTATCTTCACAATTATGCGTAGAAACATGTTCTCTAGTTCACTTGAATAATGTTCAGACCTTCGCTTAGCTCTTTAAATACATGATGTGATAATATAAGGGATAAGATACGTAACAATTTTGAAGGCCTTCCATAATCTGTATATGTGACCTGGTCTACGGAAAGGGGGCTTAGGTGTCAAAAAAAAGGAGAACAATTAATGAGATAACGAGAAACTGACGATTATTTTTAACAGCTTTTCTCAGAAAACTAGTTTTCGCACGTTAGCTCCCTTTTCGTAGACCAGGTCACATATACTACCAAGTCAAAGGAGGCGAAGTACGTATACTCGATGGAAAATGCACGGCTGTGGTTAGATTTTATTTACCACACTGAAATTGTTGAAATCGAGTCGGTATAATGCGCATATCTATTCCCAATAGGGAATAAAGCTTTCGTATTAAAAGCTTTGTCAATTAACCAGATATCTTCAAGAAATTTTGTCCCCTTAAGCAATGGTGGAATCTCCGAAAAATTGGGCAGATCGAGTCACTATAGCATACACATAGCTGCCATTCAAACTGACCAATCAAAGTTTATTTATTGGACGCATCGAAGCTGTTTTCGGTACTCCTCTAAATGATACAAGAGGGCTTTAAAGGAGCTGGTGTCAAAATTGCACGATGGGCATGGCACTGCCCTCATTTCGGTACAAACATACATCTCAGGACCTACTCAACCGATATTAACCAACTTAAATCTTGCGTTAATTTTTGGAATTGAATTCCAATCTTGTATTAATTTTGGGACATCTTGTATAATCTTGAGTTTTCTATGCACCAGTACGAAAACGAGCGAAATCGGACGACAACCATGCCTACTACCCATATAACACAATTTTAAATACCATTTGACTATTTAATTTTCCAGAATGCAAAGCAAGCACCAACGAATGTATCGGGCTAAAACTTGGACCAAATAGTGCGCTTAACTTAGTCTACCTTATGACCTAAGAGTATCCAAATTGAAAATTTGGATAAAAGTTGAAATTGCGAACATTTTATCGAAAATATCGGTCAATCTGTGAGATATATTAACTCAAAACTTTGTCTAATAATAATGAGAGAAGTTTTTCCAATAATGGTGCATTTGTGCCTAAAATAGATAAAACCGTAAGAAAACTTGTTTCAGACCCCATAACTACTCACAAACCTTATGCACCTGAAGGTATTTCCCTGGCTTTGATCCTCACAATTTGCAAGAGTTTGACTTGTTCGGTTACACTCGAACTTAATCCTTCCTTTCTTGTTTCTCTTTTCTTTTAAATCTTGAATGAATGTAATCATGAGATTACTTTATAATACTGTAAAGGCCGATCTTGGGTTGCAAGGAATATGTATGAGAAGTATCATCAATATATCTCAATTTTTACTGAAGTTATGAACGGACTGGAAAAAGTTACAAACATATGCAGATGAAGGTAATGAAAGCGTTATTAAGAGTTTTGTGAATGGTCAGTATCATGGCCATTTTGTCGTTAGCAACAGGAATTGCTATAGTATTCTCAAAGCTTGATTTGCCGTATATGTTACTTGTATATAATATAGTGAAATTGCAATATTAGTACCACTGATCCATTAATAAACTTAATGGAAAAATTTTCATCATCAACCACCACTTTTAAAATTTTATCTACATATATAATATATATGACTTAGCATATACAGATAGGGTCCTATCCCTATCGTTAACACTGGTAAACAAAAATCCACTTGTATTTGTGACATGAACAGAACAAAGTGTTTATTATGTAAAAATTGCCACAAATGCGGAAAATAGCTACAGATTTCTTTTATCACCTATAGTTTTTTTTGCTATGAGGATTTTTGTTAAAAAAAAAACGATATATTATTGTTGCATTATTTTTTACCCAAAGAGTACCTTAAAATGTTATTGTAGATGTTTTTCGGCGATATTTTGGTTTTGGAGTATCCCTTAACAATGTCCAGCAGTAATCGGCAAGCAAACTGGCACCCCACTTGACTTGGTACCGTTTCTCCATAGCAGAAATCGCTTGATGGAGCCGTTCCCCATGTTCGTCACTTCATTTTCGAGGAAAAAATCCAGTTGGGAGTCCAGAAAGTGAATTTTGAGAGACATGTTGCAACCCATTTTTTTTATAGTTAGTAAGTAGTTCAGTCTCAAGATCTTTGTAATCATCAGCTTTCACATTTCCAAGAAATTTTTTAACAATGCTTTTAAATGCCAGGCTCGTATTTCAGTTTCATTGAGCATTTCCTCAAATGTTATATCTTTCATTAGTTCTCTTATTTGCGGACCCACAAAGTTGGTAGCAATACCTTTTTGGGATCAACTAGAGGTTCACTGCTTCTGTACATAATGAAAGTCTCCCGCACAGCTGTTCCATTCGCAAAGAAAGCACCAATATTCCTTATATACTAGTTGCATTCCAAGAAGAAGGGCTAATACTTTTAGGTCTCCACATATTGGATGTGCTCTAAAAGAACTCTCATATTCTTATATGATTCCTTCATATGAACCGCATTAGCTAAGGGCACAGATGGATATTTGTTACCGTTATGAACCAATATTGCCTTGAAACTAAGTTTAGAGGAATCAATGAATAGACGCCAATCTCGTGGATCATGTTTCTCTCCTAGTCCGTTAAGAAAATGGTTAACTACTGAACATTATGCTAAATCCCCTTCTTGAAGAATTTTTGAGGCCTTGCTGCCTTTTTCTGTAAAAAGTAATATTTATAGTATATCACTTTGGAGAACTTAATGACTTAGTTCGAGATCTAACACTTTAAAAATTGCAGTCCGCACTTTTAGCATCCAGACTATCCGACCTTTTATTTAAATTTTTTTTATTTTATTTCACCCTGTGAAATTAGATGAGGCACTGTTGAACATCATGGTAAATCAAATAAAGGATCGGTTGTCATTTCTTTTGCGATTTCTGTAGCTAGCTAGCTTTGAAGAGCTAGTCGATTCTAGTCCTTCATTGAGACTCCAAGATTCTCATGCTTTTGGAATAGGAAGTTGTTCACTATGTTTGACAGGTTTTGATTTAACCGTATGTTTAGACTTCGGTCCAATACCTTTAATATTCGTGAGGCAAAAATACCAGTCTGTAACATGGTACTTAGGTTCTCTCCAAACCATTGGCACTGCGAAGGGCATTTTACGATTTGAACCTTTTACACAAGCTGTTCACGATGTTACACAAGTTTTAGAATAGATATGAGGGGCCCATGCTGACTTGGTCTCCAACTTTAACACCAAATTAAGGTTCGAAAACTTTTAGCGTAAGCGGAGTAAAATTACGTTTTTGTGATTTAAAAGTTAGTTCTCCGCACACATTACAAAAACTGTTGGCACTATTTACGCACTGCCTAGGTATTGTACCTAAAAATCTTAAACACAGTAATTTCAAAACTGTAATACATTTTGTTATCCACACATGGAAACCGTAACCGATTCGGACACCGTAAGTCTACTGATAAATTTTGTAAAATAAAATGATCGTAAAATACGCTGTTCACTTCAAACAAGCCGTAGTTACAGAATATCTGTGGATGATTCTGTTTTCAGATTTGACTTCAGGGTATCAAATTGCAATAGAAACACCTAAGAATTTCCATGTCACAAATTATCTGTCTACCAGTGTAATGAGCAAATCATGCCAGAGACATGAAATTTTACACCCAATATGGTATGAGAGAGCTTTATGGGAGCCGGTCTAAAAATTGGATCATAGGTGTGATACCGCCTACTTTTGGGTGGAATCACATATCTCGCGACCTGTCCGACCAATTTCGACTAAATTAAGCTTAGCATAATAGAAAAATAGGCGAAATCGGACTACAACCACACATACGGCCCATACAGCACAGTTTTAACTTTTATTTGAATGTTTCATTTTCCACGAATAATGCCTTGGCAGTATGCCATCTTATGACCAAAAGTTGTCTAAATCTAACCAAAACTGTTCAACTCTCTTGGTAGCGATTAATCTTGTTCTGACAATAATATCTCTGTGTATCAAAAATGGGTTAAATCGGGCCAATACATCGCTGAGTTCCCTTATACTTAGTACACTGATTCTCGAACTTTCGGGTGACTGTATACCGCATATATCGGCCAATATACATATAAGTTATCTCAATGAGAGGCAGAGGGTGTTTTACTCAGTGTATCTTTTTGCCTTAAATAGGTAAAATTGGATTTTTTTTTTTACTAAGGAACCCACATACCAAGTTTCATTGAGATATTTCAATTTTTACTCAAGTTACAGCTAGCACGGGCGGACCGACGGACAGACAGACAGTCAACCGGATTTCAACTTTTCTCGTCATCCTGATCATTTATATATATATAACCCTCGCTTAGTTTTAAGTGATACATACAACCGTTAGGTAACAAAACTATAATACTTTGTAGCAACTGATTGCAAGAGTATAAAAATTGTGGAATAGCTGCAGTGTTGATAAAAAGTTCAATTATAATTTGAGATATGTAAGTGCAAGATTTAAATGTCGACGATGATGTTTTTGGTGGTGCTGTCAAACCCCTGTATGGGATTGCCAATCTTCACTTATCCTAAGGAAACATTGCAAACTGATCACGTCTCAGATATAATACAATTCCTATATGTTAGGAATGGTAGAATAGAACTGCAACCAAATATGGAGTGAATTAAGAAAAAAACTTGATTAAGTGAGAGTAGGTACTATAAATGGTATAGAGCAGGCCCGTCCAACATAATTTTGTGAAGGGCCAGGTTTAGCATTTTCAAAACCGTAGCGGGCCAAAAAAAATAAAATGACCTTCAGTTTTGGTATATTTATTTATTTATAAAAAGCAGCATCACATAAATCTTAATATATTATTATTAATGTAACTATGGCCTTAGCATTATTCTTATTTTTAAAATCTAATTAATGAGATGTCTGACATTTTTTCTGTTTGCACAGCGCATCTATGTGAGCTGGAGTTTTAGAAGTGGCTATGCGCAAAATGCCTTTAAGATGGCTATCTAATAAAGATGATCTGGTTTTGATTTGTTAAATTTCATGCGAGAAAACAGCTGCTCGCAAACATATGTACTACCAAATAAAGAAATTTGTTGAATAACCAGCTTAGTAAGGTTTGGGTATTGACTGGGTGTAATATACTTTTTGTAAAATTCAATTAAGTTTGGAAGACAATTATTATATGCGGTTTTTGGATGAGAGCTGCTTTGCAATTCTATTAACTCCAGCTGTGAATTCAGCGCAGCGCCTTCAATTTCAACATCAAATGGATTTGAAATGGATTCTTTCATGCAGGGAGTTTGTGATTTGAAGTCAGCGAATCTGTCGTCAAACTCGTTCCTTATTCTTTGTATCATCAACACGTACTTGTCAAAATCCAAGGTATCTTGCTTTCTTGTAGATAAGGTCTCCCAATGAATCAACTGCTTTTGTTCCAGCTGCTTTTCCAACAACAAAAGTTTTTTTGTGAAAGCTAGAACCTGTTCGTATAACTGTGTGCATAGTTGGTCTTTCCCTTGCAGTTTCAAGTTAAGCTCAGAAAGATATTTGGTTATATCAACCACGAAAGCCAGATCAGCCAACCACTGCTCATCAGTAAGGAAAGTAATTTTTTGGTCTTTGTTGTCAAGAAAAATCTTTAAGTCGTCCAGCAGGGAATAGAATCGTTTTAGTGTAGCTGCTCTGCTGAGCCAGCGAACGCGACTGAAGTATACAATGTCTTCGTGATCTGAACCGACATCAGCCAGAAAAGCCTGGAACTGTCTGTGGTTAAGCCCTCTTGCGCGTAAAAATTAACTGTCTGCACTACTTTATCCATCACGTGTTTCAGGCCTATACAACTGGGATGCCCAAAGGCTCTAAGAGATGGCGGGCCGGATGAAGGGCCTATGCGGGCCGGATGGTGGCCCGGGGGCCGTATGTTGGACAGGCCTGGTATAGAGAGTACTATAATGGTACTTGGTATAAACCAATCCATACCATACAATCAAAGAGGCTGAATTTAATACGTACATACATACATATGAAGAGGTTTGAAAACGTAAGAGGAGTGAGGAATCATGTGACATCTAAAAGCTAGGAAAAATTTATCACTGCTCAATCTAAGAGAAACTAAAAATTTTATTTAAAAAGGGATTACATACTAGATATATCTCTAAATATCAATTTTCCGCTCGTTATTATTGCTAACTTAAAAGGTGCTAAACAGATACTATATACAAATTTAATATATGAAGGGTAAACACATGTTGTCGCATATATTTGTATGTATTATATTAAGCATACTCATTACCATAAATGTGGCATTTAAATAAGGGTCTATGAAATAACTCCCACGAAATAAGTCCCACCAAAAATTGCTATTTCGAAAGTGGGAGTTATTTCGTTTTTAAAAGTAGGACTTATTTCGTCAATTAGTTGGACTTATTTCTTTACGCGTTTTTATTTTAAGTGGGACTTATTTCGTTTTGAGTGGGAGTAAATTCGTTTTGTAAAGTGGGAGTTATTTCATTTTAGATAGATTCAAATCATTTATAAAATATTTTGAGAATCAATGGATGCAAAAGGTACAATATTCCCTTTTACAGAATATTTACAAAAAGGTGCAGCCAAATATCTAATTTTTTCCTTGTAAGCACTTGAAAATTTGCAGTGAATGCTATCTTACAATGCAAACTCACAAAATTGATCAAATCAAACTAGTATGTCTATTCTGTCGTGCAAAAGTTCATGAAAACCTTTAAATATTTATCTGAAATAAATGATTTTTTATGGAGGGGTGCGATAGAGCCATGAAATATAAGGCCATTATGGCTTTATTTCTCATTTTTTTCTTATGCAAAAAGTTATATATTGGACATTTCGTAAAAGGGACAACCATAATTTTTTGTCCATTATTTGAAATCACATTAAACAGTGAAAAAGTGGGACTTATTTCGTTTATGAAAGTGGGACTTATTTCATTTAAGAAATATATTATTCACGGGGGAGTTATTTCATTTTGAGTGGGAGTTATTTCATTTCAAGTAAATTTTAAATCATTTCATTTTGGTGGGACTTAATTCGTTTTCAAAAGTGGGACTTATTTCATAGACCCTTTAAATAATAGTGGCAAGTTGGCAAAATGCTAACTTTGGTGAAATGAGCGCTCCGTGGCAATATTGCAGTAAGTCAGCCGTTATTAAATTTTTCTATGAGAATTTTTTCTATAAATATCTAATCAATTTATTATTAAATAATACAATATTATATTTTACAACGAAGAAACCACAACGCGAGAAATAAGTTATCCACTGATTGTTATTTGCAGCAAATTGCAATGATTGCCACTGAAAATAATCTTTAATAGTTGCAATTTTGGCGCAAAATAAATAGCATGACGAAATGAACAGCGTTTTTGAATCTTGCCATTTTGTGAAGTTGGCAATAAATGCCACCAGTTTGCGGCATTAAATGAGTAATACTATTTTTTAATACATAATACTAAGGACTACTATAGCAGATACAATATTTAAATATGTTAAATGAAAGGATTTTGGGTATACATACATTTCATACCTGGGGTAATCGGAGTGGATACCCACTAACGCCTCGGCTGCTTCTTCGTTGCATCCCGATGAGTTCTGTTCCCGATTCGCTATAGAAGGTGTTTTCATCGAGCCAGGAATTGAGAGAGTCGATGCTGGTTTGCGGAGCTTTTGAATCACCCAAACAATTGTAGTGGACGTTTCATTCAAAATGGACATGCAATAAAATATAGAATACATTTGCTCTCTTATTTAAAGTTTTATTCATTATTTAACAATATAGTTATTTTGAAATGTGCATACTGTGCATATCATAAGCACTATAATTACTTTTACATGTTCATAAAAATATCAGTGCATTATCAAATTTAAAGACATTTAAATTCGTGATTTACATAAGCAAACAATCGGATGCTTTTTATAAAAATAATTAATGCTATTTTGTAGTTCTGTAAACCAAGCCGAATTTGTGCTAATATAAGTTTGTGGCATACCTTTGATTGAAATTTACAGTCAAAATAAAATTATCAATAAATGATATTTAAATTGCAGTCGGATATTTGTTTACTGTAGGAAACTTAAAGAGTTATAGGTTTCACAAGGTGTGTTAGTATTCTATCTCATCCCGAAATTGTAAAATAGTTTACCTTATAACCTTATTTAAAACTGAATGTTTTGAGTTTTAATATTTCTTCGCAACTATGTCAATCTGGTAATCTACATTAAATGCTAAATTTTTAGAATCACAACGTTAATAAAACTTGAATTTCTTTAAATACTCATATTAATTACGAACTTATTTTTTAAAAGGTTTCCTGCAATAATATGTTAGCTAGCAGTGTGGAAATTTGTTATCGGTTCGACTAGATTTAAGGTTCTTTCTCTACTTTATATGATTAAATCATTTAATTTTCAGTCTTAAGGAAAGTCAGAAAAGATCTGCGTACAAGTTACTAAAAAAACAACTGGTTAGAAAAATAACTTTGTATAATTTTTATAAAAACCATTTTTTTTTTATATTCATTATATTAAATATATAGTTTTATGATTAATTTATCGACGATGCAAAAGAAAACATGCACGCGAATATAAAATCCATTAGAAAAAGTCTGCGCACAAGGTGCAAAGTCGAAAAAAGTAATTTTTTTTCTGAATTGTTCTTAAAGTTTAAGAGAAAGTCGGATATTCCCAACGTTTTAAAACTTTCTCTAGTCGTTTTGGTATGGAATAGCCATGCTTAGAGGTTTATGACGAAGGGATGTGAGCCTATTTCTTCTGCAGCTCATGCTTGAGCATACCTTTCTCTTCTTCTTCTTAATAGGCGTAGACACCGCTTATGCGATTATAGCCGAGTTAACAACAAGCGTAACCAGGTCCTCCTCCACCTGGTCTTCCAACGGAGTGGAGGTCTTCCTCTTCCTCTGCTTCCCCCGGCGGGTACTGTGTCGAATACTTTCAGAGCTGGAGTGTGTTCATCCATTCGGACAACATGACCTAGCCAGCATAGCCGCTGTCTTTTAATTCGCTGAAATATGTCAATGTCGTCATGTATCTCATACAGCTCATCGTTCCATCGAATGCGATATTCGCCGTGGCCAACGCGCAAAGGACATAAATCTTTCGCAGAACTTTTCTCTCGAAAACTCGCAACGTCGACTCATCCGTTGTTGACATCGTCCAAGACTCTGCACCATACAGCAGGACGGGAATTATGAGTGACTTATAGAGTTTGGTTTTTGTTCGTCAAGAGAGGACTTTGCTTCTCAATTGCCTACTTAGTCCGAAGTAGCACCTGTTGGCAAGAGCAATCCTGCGTTGGATTTCCAGGCTGACATTGTTGGTGGTGTTCCTACTGGTTCCTAAATAGACGAAATTATCTACAACTTCAAAATTATGACTGTCAACAGTGACGTGAGAGCCAAGTCGCGAGTGCGACGACTGTTTGTTTGATGACAGGAGATATTTCGTCTGAATAACTGACAAACAGTGTTGCCAAATGTGATACGTCTTGTCTGTATGCCCACAGTACTCCCCCTCAAATAAAGTCCTGCTGGACTTTTTTAAGGTTGGGTTCCTTTACTAGATCCTAGTCCGGGTGCTTGGTGCAGTTAGGCTGGTTGATGTATGTAGCGAATTCATTTGCTTGGTGAGAGTACGGCTGTGAGGCACCCGGACTAGGATCTCAACCTTAAAAAAGTCCAGCAGGACTTTATTTGAGGGGGAGTACTGTGGGCACACAGACAAGACGTATCACATCTGGCAGCACTGTTTGTCAGTTATTCTATTATTTCATTCTCTTTATATTCTTCTTGAAAATTTACAGTTTCAATTGAATTCTAAGCTTTTAGTTTTAAGAAGCGTCACTTCTTGTGTAGACGCCAACAAGTGGAGAAGTCTTTTGAGTTATCTTAATAAATAATCTGTAATTTTATATTATTGTGGTGTTTCAATACGCCACATAATAATAATACCTTTACCTCAAAGTAATTGCACGATGGCGTATTTTACGTTCCAATGAAACTCATAGAAACTATTAAGGATTCAAATCTGGTGATTCTGGTCGTACTGGAAGCTGTTTGAGAACGTTGTAGAATAACTAAAGCTTAACTATGTAACAGCGAATAAATTGAAACTTTTCACAATGCTATAGAGTAATATCGATCTTTATTTAATTTTAGCACTAAATTTTTTCAATATTTTGAGTATAGAATTATTGTAGTTTAAATTTTGAGGATATTCTTTTTAAAGAGCAGTAGCAGCTATGTACATAATGTTTAATAAAGACAAAGTGAGACTAATGGTTCCATTAGAACGATACGTTATTTCTATAATATGCAACAGAACAGCACACAAAATTAGATTTGGAGTATTAATTATCTAAACAACAGGGTTAAAGTCATGCATAAGTGTTTTTCAGAAAATAAATTCAATTTCTTGATCGCGTGCTTCAGAATTATCTATCAAAAATTTGTATTTATAAATGGTTTCTCAAATTGATAAATTTTGCACTTTCACGCAATCTAAGACTAGAAACTCTTAATGAAAATTAATATTATTTTTAATTTTATAATACCTTCCTTCCACCTTTTTGTCTTTTGAATTTTGCGGCTATGTATAAAGCGCTACAGAGCTCGTAGCTGGCAATACAATACATCTTTGAATGATCTTGACATAACCTACAAAACGACGCTATACATGATTACTTTGGATATTGCGTTCAACAGTTATAGACGTGTAAACATGGTGTTCACTAACGCCGAAATTCGCGCTATTTTGAAGTTTTCTTCGTTAAAGGCAAATCCGTTAGAGAAACGTTCCGTGAGATTAATGGTGTTTTGAAGGATGGTTTTTGTTTTGTTTTGGATGGGTGAAAACGACACCACGGATAAGCCAGCCGGCGGTAGGCCTGTGACGATGAATACCGATCAAATCATGGAAAACATCGAGTTCGACCGGCATGTGGCATCTCGTGAAAGTCTCCCAGAAGATGGGAGTTAGTCACCAAACCATTTTAAACCATCTGCAGAAGGCTGTATACACAAAAAAAACTTGATGTTTGGGTGCTGCATGATTTGACACAAAAAACCTTCTGGACCGAATCAACGCCTGTGATATGCTGCTGAATCGGAACCAACTCGACCCATTTTTGAAGCGGATGGTGACTGGCCACGAAAAATGGATCACATACGACATTATCAAGCGAAAATGGTCGTGGCCGGTGAATTGTCCCAAACAGTGGCCAAGCCGGGATTGACGGTCAGGAAGGTTTTGCTGTGTGTTTGGTGGGATTGGAAGGGAATCATCCACTATGAGCTGCTTCCATATGGCCAGATGCTTAATTCTACCATCTACTGCGAATAACTGGACCGCTTGAAGCAGGTGATCGACCAGAAGCGTCCAGAATATGCCAACAGGAAGGGTGTATTGTTCCACCAGGACAACGCCAGACCACACACTTCGTTGATGACTCGTCAGAAGCTAGAGGTGCTCGGATGGGAGATTTAATCGCATCCACCATATAGCCCGGACATAGCGCCAAGGCATTACCACCTGTTCCTGTGCATGGCGAATACCCTTGTTGGTGTAAAGTTGAACTCAAAAGAGGCTTGTAAAAAGTGGCTGTCCGAGTTCTTCTTCTACGAGGGGGTATTATGAAGTTGCCGTCTAGATGGAAACAGATTATCGTACGAAACGGCGCATATTTCAACAAAATCCGATCACTGTAACACTCTTAATAAAGCATTGAATAAAGAGCAAAAAAGCGGAATATTATATTTGTATAAAATTGCCCATTATTTAAAAATTTAAAACATTGAAATCCAGGTGACTTTGTGTCTGTCCGTCCATACATGCTGTAATTTGAGTAAAAACTGAGAAATCTTAATTAAACTTGATACGCGCGTTCTTTAGTAAAAAAAAAACAAGTTACGAGTTCGTAGATGGACGTAATCGGACCACTGCCACGCCAACAAAACGCCATTAATCGAAAACCTATAAAGTTTCATAACTAATCACTTAACTCTAATTTGGCACAGGAGATCGCAGTAGGGGCACCTGTAGGCGTAGCCCCACCCTCATAAGTTTAATTTACATATCTCCTAAACCACTAAAGCTATTTGCTTAACGCAAATATTATAAGAAAATAGATGAATTCGGAAGATAACCCCGCTTACTCCCCATATAACAGTATTGTTAAAAACTACTAAAAGCGCAACAATTAAAAACAAGAGACATTAAATTTTATCTCCGAGATGGTATGAGAGACGCCTACTACCCATAAAATACAATTTTAAATTAAATCTGATTATTTCCTTTCCAGCACACAAATGAAGAATTAATATAACGGAATAAAACTTAGCCTTTAGAGTGTGCTGCCTTATGACCAAAAATTGTCCAAACTCAACAAAAAGTGTTCAAACCCCTAGGTACTGAACCCCAGTGTCTATGAGGGATTAGTTCGTATATATACAGACAGACGCACTTAGGAGCATTTAG